>NC_056733.1:1343877518-1344075018 GCF_019279795.1 Protopterus annectens | reverse complement strand
CAAGGAACTGTCCCTTGCAAATGGCACAGGTGGAACCACCCCAGGCGCCGGGGTTCAAACACGAACAATGCCCCCCCCCTATCGGCGTAAACCAACAATGAAGTCCCACACGGGGGATAGGAATTTTTATATTTCACAGAAATTATGGGCAAAACCCATATGTCAACGGAATTGGCCGGGGCAGTTCCCAGTAGGGGAAAATTTCAATTTATTTTAATGCAAACGGCATGATGGAATTTTAAAAAAACATGAAGTTACGGCATCATCATATGGGCGATGGCCAATTTTAGTACAAAACCGATATGTTGGCCTGCCAGGGGAAAATTTGCAGTTTAAAAATGGAAAAGCAATGCCATGTCCAAACTTCCATAATCAATTGTCCCAAATGATGTAGGGGGCCTTTGTAAAACAGTGCAATGTACACAGTACTCCCCCCAGGGTGTGTCCACGGGCGGGAATGGATGCAACTGGTTTACAGACGCCCCTTTGGGGTTTAAATGGGTTTGGCACCCAAAGAAGGGCTATCCATGATAGTGAACAGGGCCCCGTGGGATGTGCCAACCTTGTCCCAAGCATGGGGTGTCCATTGGGAGCACCCGGGGTGAAAGTCATGTTCCCGCGGGTTCCCCCCACCCCCCATTGGAAAATGTCGTCAAACATCCCATGGAGAGTAATTCCCCCCCCTGGTTAGGGGATCAGGTAGCCAGAGGTTCTACTGTATTTGCATATTAAACTGTCTAGCTGGGTGAAGCCACATGACATATGAGACATTAACGTTGTTCCATTGGTAAGGTACACCACCAATTGTTTTGTAAAGGCTGTTTGGTGTGTATGGCACGGTAAAGGGAAAGGATACAGCCCAAAAAAATGTTCCTGCACATTTTCCCCAGCCATGGTGTAAAGGCAACCACAGACCATTGGGCCCATGGTGGTACATCAACCATGTACAACGGATAGCCAAGGGACAGACCATGTAAAAAACCATGACGTAGTATGCAAAGGTGATGGTTGCACAAAGTGGATGTCGGCAAAATCTAATGTTATCGCCACACTGACACCTGGGGTGTCAGCAAAATGAGTAGGTAGCTAAAGCGCCAGGTATGAAATGGTAATTAGGCATGCAGTATGGGACAGCGGGTAGATGTAGAAATACTGAGCATGAGGGGCCACAGCAGGCAATCCCACTTGGAAGCAGTACCGCACCACGGTGAACACAAAGGGCAATGGGAAATCCCAAACACAGGGTCGAATCGGAGTTACCTGGCAATACAAAAGGGAAATTGGGCTAAGGGCAAAACATCAGCAGTGATACCCCGAACCCCCCCAACCCACCCTGAAAATAGCGGGTGGCCGCATATGTGGTGTTTGGGGGCCACAGAAGCCCAACAAGGGGCCAGGAAAGGCACAGGTGCAATATTTAACAACAAATTTGGGCCCACCAACGAATGGCCCGCATTTAGGATGCAGCCCCATACAATCATACCATCCAGGTATTGATAGAGTGGTAGTGGGTGGCAGGGGGAAAACGCGAATGGGCTAAGTCACCGGGCGCTAGGCTGTAACAGGGGGGGGGATAAAAACTCCTTTGATAATTACGTGTTCCCGGGACTAACAGTGAGGAGACAGATGGCCACAGGGAAAAATGCCCACCAAAGGATTGGAACCCCAGTGATGAATTTGTATTGTTGGTAGGTACCCCTTTGGCAGGCAGATGCCAGCAACATCGTGTCAATGCCGCATGACCGTGGTATGCGCATTAATGTGGATTGAAACACAGAGACATACCACCCAGCGTAGGGCCCCCCTGCAAGCCAGTCTTGTGGGTAGGCTTAGTTGTCTGACCATAGGAAACCCCATACTTAAGTGACAACCACATGAACATAATACCCAACAGGACATTGTAAATTGCAGGAAACAAATCCAGGGCTCTTGAAAAGGCCAGTACCACCAGTCTCGGGTTGGAAAGCAGGGCCCACCGTGTGTAAATGTACAGAAGTGCACGGCAGGGGATAGGCAGATGTATGGGGGTGCCATGCCATCAATACCATTTCATGGATGTCGTAATCCGGCTTGTTATGTAATGCAGCTGCTATGGTTGTTTTAGGTTGGCTAGGGGGGAGGGTGATGGATGTTAGCAAAAAAGGGGGGTTGTAGGCCGCAAAAACAATGGAGGTTTGGTCATGGAGGGAGTGTAGGTATGGTATGTGTGGTTTTTACCCAGCTGCGCTGCATGGAAGCATGGGGGACTGGGAGTCCATACAGGGGGGGTTTGCTGGAAATACAAGCAGTACAACTGTCCCAGGTGCTGTGGGATGCCCCCCGACCATGTAACCTGTGGTGTCAGTGTATTCACGCGCGGTAAAATTTTTAAACATGGGACTGCTTACCTTTTGGGCAATGTGTATGGGAAAAGATGGGTAAATCACGGTGGGTGGGGAAACCCCCCGGTGTTTTCAGCCAGGTATGTGCCTGGGAGGAGACGTGACAATCGGGACGGGGTTGCCATTGGGTAAGGTCCCACACGGAAAAATGACAGGTGCTGTACTGTGTGTATGCAGGTACAGAAAAGGGATGAAAGCTTTGTCCAAATGCATGGTCCTCCTGTGACCCCGCCGGGAAAATGGCACCACGCACAGGGCATGTGAAAAATTTACATGTCTGAACCTTAGGCAGATGTCACACGTATGTGTGAAAAGGTGTGTTTGCACAATTTAGACGGGACAAAACACATGCCTGCAAAAAACGTATGTAGCAACAGTAGTGACAGATGGCCAATGTAGATATTGAGCAGCCCAGTCTTGGACACCTGGAGACAAACCCCTGGAGGGCCCCATTGAGCCTCAATGCCCAAGTCCTGTGGGGCAATTCTCACAGGGGGGTACTACAGGGCAAGGCGACACTTACCAGGTGATGTGTCTGTGTGAATGCAAAGCAAGGTAATGTCTGCAACATCGGGTCGATGTATACTTTACATGATGAATGGAACTGATGTCCCCACACAGGGCCAGAAAAGGTGTGTTGTGACGGGTGTAAATTTTTGCCAGGATACACCGCTGTTGTAGGCAGCCATCGGGTGGCCACCAGTGATATATGAGTGGTCATACAGAAAAACCACAGTGTTCTGCAGGAATGTCCATTGCGGGTTTCCCTCCGTTGAGGTGTTTGGGAAATGTCCCCCGAAAACCCCTTTGGGTGCAGTCAGGGTTGTCAACAGGGTAAAAAGCCCAGCAGTAAAACCCCTTTGTGTGTGTAGTACCCATTGGAAAAGGCACAGGGCGGAACACCTTGTCTCGCGGGCTACTGATGGCTGGAATGTGTGGGTACAACTGGTAGCCCAATGAAGTCCTGGAATCAGAACAGCAGATGTAAACCATGAAAACATGACCAAAACAAAACAATGCAAACAGGGAACAGTGCACATGCAACCCCAATGAGGTATTTTGCACTAGAGTACAATTTCATTATGGCCTACATGGATGAGCAAATACCCCAGGTGTACCAGGATGTAGGTGGGGGCGTTACATGTCAAGTAGATTCCAATGTCCTGCATCCCGGGGGTGTGGGGTATGTGAAAATGGAACCCCATAATGTCCCACAGGGAGTGTTGGGGTTGACCACATGTGCATGCTGAAAAAGGCGTGTATGGCCCCGGTGTCCCTGTGGACATTTTTGTATGGGGCAAAAGGGGGGTGTGGAAATTGATAGCAACCCCAGGTGGAGAGGGGACGGACGGCAGCCCACAACCACTGTGGTGTAGGGTTTTCACGAACATGGATCTGAAGGCTACGCAAGTGTCAGGGTATAAATTATGTTGAAATCCCTGTTGTCCCACCACTGGCCCGTGGCCGAGGACCCCAACCAAATGGCAGTTGGGTGTGCCAGACATCCAGGCCTCCGTAAACAGGCCTCCCTGTACATGTGCACAGTAGGTTCCCATGCACAAACACTAGGTGAAAAACCACACCTGCCGGAAAATGACACAAGGGACGGCACCCTCTGTGATGTACTGTGTGCCCCTAGCAATTAGCTGTGCCCCTTGTGAAAAACAATATAATGGGGATTGTGATCACATAGGGATGGTCAACAGTCCATCAGGGGCCCCATGTAACATCCCTGTCCCCATCATGGAACCTCTGCTGAGCCCAACACCACATTCCAAGGGGGTGGGGGGTATCACAGGACATGGGTGGCAGGGACGGTGTACCATATGTGTCCCACATATTCGGGCAGCCTCCATGTCGGGGAAAGGGTGCCAATACGACTGTGTGATAAATTCCCACAAAAGCACCTGCCGGGGTGTGTTGGGGATGGTGTACCTGTGCAGAACACCCTCCGGTACAGCACCCCGGGGACAGTGTAACCATGGTATAAACATTTTAATGTCCATATTCCCAAAAGCTATGACTATGAAGGGAAGTAATGAACCCCAGGGGACACCCCCCGTCCCAGTATGTGGCAACCCCCAACAGCAAGCTGACCCAAAAGGCTGCATGGTATCACTCCCCAGGGTGCAATGGAAAAAGGCACCCCCACTTAAACCTAAAGCGTAATGTGGGGGGATGATGATTTTACATGCTGGTAGCCCAATGGTGTTGTGCTATGCAGGCCTTTCCTGCAACATTTTGCCCAGCACACAATGCAACACAGGGACTGGGGCAAGTTGTGCCCCCGGCATGCTTTGGAAGATGGACAACACACATTCAGGTGTCCATGTGATGTTTTTGGGGCCGCTGCGTTTCACAATGGAACGGGGCGTGATGTGACTGACATATACAACGCCCAGGGAAAGTACCACAGGCCCATGGGGACCATCCCAATGTATGGCTGGTGACCGGTAACATGCCCATGGGGCAACACTAATGGTGCGGACAGTGTGATGGGGGGGCACACAGATTGTGTGACACCCAGGTAATGGGTGAAGCCAAACATGGCGTGTCCGCCACATGCCCCCCAAGACACGTCAGTGTACAGTCATGAAATTATTTCCAACAGTATGCCACACGCGTGGAATGGACCCCACCATCATTATGTTTCCAGATAATGCCACGCCCGGCTTACCATTAAAGGAGGAGGTGATCATCCAACCTAGGAAACCCCCCCTTTTAGCCAGGCCCAAGACACGGGACGGGGGGGTGTGGGGGGGGAATGCGGAGGGTGAAAGCGGGGGGAAAAAACCCCATAAAAAAATGGGGATGCACAATGATGGCATGCAAACACGGGGGCCTGCAATCCCGGCCAACGGGGGACTGGGGGGCCCCCAAACCCCCCCCTCACAGGGAGGAGCTTGGCCAGCGGGGGGCCCACGGAACAAAAAACTTGCCCATCTGGAGGTGGGTTTTCCCCAATAAGCCTGGGCGATTAAGCATGTTGCAGTTTGTATGATGGGTGGGTGTTGTCAAGACAACACATGTAAGAAATACTCCCAGGAAGGGCCACACAAGTGAAAAACATGTTGTGTTAGCAGACATTGCATGCACATGCTCCCCAAAACCCAGGTGGATCACAGTGCTGATGGGGGAATAGTAAGGGCAAGTGAACCTTTTGTTGCCTTTACGGGTCCCCGGGGTGCAAGGACAAGGGTCTTTCATAAGTTTTTGCATAAAAGGCATGTTCTGCTGTTTGATTTCCCCATGTTTTGGCATGCATGCTCCCTTTTCCCCCAGTCAGGTAACAGCCCACCCACACACAACCCCCATGTCAGTGTACACCCGTAGGGGTGGAGAAAACCCACAACCTTTTGTGTGAGTGCTGTTGTAAAATGGTGTGGGCCCTCCCCTGTGTGTATGCATTGGTTTCCAGGGGAAAGACACAGCCACATGGACTGTGATTGGCCAAGCACGGGTTTTCCCAATGTCCCATGCCCCTCATCGGTGCGGACATGGATGTGCCCACGTGATGTCGGCTCAATTGTAACCAGAACATGCGCATCCACATGTCACAATCCGTGAAAATGTGACATCAACAGTATTTGTATGCCGGGGCCACACGGTAATGTCCCACCCAAAACAATACCAACAGACAAGGAGGTTTGATACCTACCAGGGCCCACCAGCCATACATGGGCCCCCGCACCCACCAAAGTGGGAATGTAGGGACCCCTGGACATCCTAGACCCAGTGACATGGAACGCCTCCCAGCACTACAGGTGCCCCAAGCCCCATAAGGGCTCTGGCAGCTGAACGAACAGACATGGCAATTAAGGGGTCCGGGTACGACGAAAGAACATGTGTGTTGTATGTGCGTGGGGGCATCACACTGTAAGCTATGCAAAGCCACACAAGATGCAAACCATTTTACCCAAAATTGTTTGTAGCGACACAAAACACTGCACCACACCTTTGTGATGTGGATGCGGGGCCCCTGAATGTAATGGCAATGTTTCGTGTACACATAGTCGGCAGCCAGGCCCAATCGCCCGGAACGGTGTATCAGCTGTGCTGAAATCCATGTTTGGCATGAAAATGCACCTGTGTTGTACGCCCACCACATGTACATATCCCTTAAGCTGGTCTGCACACTTTGGGTTTTGTGAAGTGCATCCACCTGCTTTACAATGGTGTGGTGTTTGGTGTGTGTGTTGTTGGGGTTTTGGGGGTTTTGGTTGTGGTGTGTTGGGGGGTTTTTTGTAACCAGGGTATGTCGTTTGACAGGTGCTGTAGGTGGTTCCCCTCCCGCGGTCAACTGATGCTATGCCCCACAGATACAGGGGTGATACCAGGGCATACACGGGAGGGTGCACAGGCAACACGGCCGTGGAGAACACACAAAGTCCCCCCCATGGTTCAGATGCCAACAACCCCAACCCCGTGCCCATAATGACGGCATCTGTTGTCCCCGACAAATGTGGGTTGGCTGCAGAAGGGGGGGACACACATGTTCCATGGACGGGTCATCCCACGCGGGCATTGGAGGTGCTCCCGGGGGCCCCCTGTCCCCTGCCCGGGGGGTGCACAGTGGTATAACCGGCGCATGTTCCAACTGGGCCCAGGCACGCGTCGCAAACCAGGAAGGGGACTGAAAGGGCCCAATTCCCCCTGAATGCCACCAGGCAGGGCAATGCCATTTTGGGATGTTCGGGATAGGGTTGGGTGAAGGGCGGGATCCCACCGGGCATCCATCCTTTGGGGGTGTGGGGGGTTGGGGTGGGTGGTGGGGTGTGGTGTGGGTGGGTCCCCCCCCACCCCGAGTGCTGGTAGCGGGTGCGTGTATCCCTCCCGGACGAGCAGGCCCGGGGGGCCCCTGGAGGGGGGGGGTTTCCAGCGGACATGTGCCGGGTGGACACCCCAAATTCACCCCAACGGGGGGCCCGCCCCCCAACCCTTCATGAGCACCCCAGATGTGTGGCTAAAAATGTGACACCCAAACCCCCAAAAGAAACTGTAGGGCCACCCACATGAAATTCTGCTGCCCCTAATCACGGGCCCACACACACTGGTATCCTTTGGTCCCCCCATGCCGGGGCACCAAACCCCCGGGCAAGTGAAGTCCTCCGAAAACTGTGACACACCACTGGGAAGCAAAAATTTTCTTGCCGGGGGGCGATAGGAGAGGTGATGGCCTGTTCCCAAAGGATGGATTTGGGTGGTCTGGGACAGGGTTGGGGTGGGTTGGACCTTCCAGCAACAACCTGCAGGCAGGTGCGCATTCTTTGAATGTGTACACAGAGTGGGGGTTACATTTACACCAGGGGGCGTTCCCGAGTCTGGGTTACGCGCCATGGGAGATGAATTTTTCCCCGGGTCGGGACCCCAGGCAGCGGCCCGCAAAAATTTCCCCCACCGCAGGGACCAGGGGCTGAACAACGGTAGGCCCCACAGTGTGGAACTGTTTTCACAACACCCCTCAGGATGGGGATGCCATATCCATCAGTCCCCAGTCCCTGGTCTAGCAGTGACACACAGAGGTTGGCTGGCGCATAACTATCATCACACATCCACATGTCATTAGCAGTCCTGGACAAAGGCAGTCAGGGCCTTTCCTTCACATGGCCTGGCACTCCTCCCGTGTTGTAGGGGTGTCTGGCCGTTAACCCTGTTCCCCCAGCACGTCCCACTCATCTTTGTGTTGAGGTGTCTGACAGTCGCTTCTGTGCCCGTGTTTGCATGGAGCCTGGGAGGTGGAATGTGCCCATGTCACCCAGGTCAGACATGGCCGTGTATGTCAGGCACAGATCACCACGGAGCAGCTGTGCTGTGAAGATCCACAGCCGGTGTCCCCTTGGCCGTGCAGCTTGTGACACATGTCCTAGCACCGTCATCCCCGTCTTGTGGAACGTTTGCGGTCCTTCCGAGTGCTGCAGGCGTCAGGTTAGCTACAGGCCACATGTGCCATTGTATGCAGTCATTGCTCTGGTGTGTGATGTGTACAGGAGTACAATGAACACCGCTGATGTGGTTGACATTCCATCCAGACCAGGAGGCCACAATGGAATGTCTTCACACCCACATTGCCATTGTGTGTGTTGACAGAGGTTGCCGACAGGTGTGGTAGCCATTTCCCTGAACACGTCCACCATCTTTAATGGCGTACCACCTACATGTGACATTGGGACGAACATGTCCTTCACACTGGGTAGGGCTGCACCTTCTCTGGCATTTAGTAGCAGGCCATGGCTCTGGCACCAGTCATCCTTGTCTATGACGCCCTAGGTGGATGTCCGTGTAACATGGGGTGTTGGGTATGTTGGCCTGGTCGTAGTCATCTGCATACCTTGTCTGCTACAATCCCCCTATGATTGCATGCACATTGGAAGGTCGGATGCCATATGGCAGGGGGCACAGGAGTGAGCCCTGTGGGCCTCCACTGGGTCCAGATATGAGTGTGACAAGGCACCTTGAGCACCAACCCTGTGTGGTGTGACCTCCAACCTGTCTGAGAAGCATCGGGTGACATATGTCCCCACATGTATGCTGGCGAGCCTTTCTATGGGTCCCATGTAGTGTGCTCTGTGCGTTCCCACCAGGTCATGGTACTGTGTGCAAACCCACGTATCCCCATCAATGGCCTTGGTGACCACTCCAGACTGGACGAGCAGGTTCGGGAGGCAGGATCTGCCCTTGACTATGTAGTTGTGGGTATGTTCCGGTATTGGCTGTACACCGCTATCTGTAACCATGGCCACCTGTATGGACCTCCACACAGCTTTGCAGACAACACTTGTCAAGCGTATAGGGTGTGGCTGTTGACAGTCCATAGGAGCACTACCCTGGCATAGTGGGACCACAGATGCCATATGGCATCCATTGGGGACATAGCCCATAGTAAGGCTAACATGACACAGTGGGCCCATGTGTGGGCCGAGGGCCTCAATGAGGATGGATAGCACACAGCCAGGGACACCATCGGTGCCCATTGCTGACGTGTCAACCGCCATAGAGATATGGGATCACTCCAGGCCATATGACATGTTTGGGAGGATACACTCTGGTGGGATGGATATGTTCCCTGTTGGGGGATGTATGCATGGAACATGTCCTGTGGTTTGCAGACAATGTCTGTGGGTGCAGTGACTGTTGTACCATTCTGGACCATTTCCAGGCAAGTCTGTGTGCCCCCAACCATGTCCTTACCACAGTTAGGGAAGGCCCTGTGGTTGTCTCATGTGCCCTCTGCAGTACCACTCCCACAAGCGGACCTGGATGATGGTATGTGGGGCCGTATGGTAACGCCGGTATGAATGGGTGATGGTTCCCTGGTACTGTCATTGCTCTGCCATGTAGTAGCTCCAACTGTTGATGTACAGGTAGTCAGTGGCTGCAGTCCACCACACCATGTGCCTACCTGTGGTGGACAAGGGCCTGATGTCATCATGTTTGCCTGTTGCAGACATGCATGTGGGTGGTCGGGAAGGCATTCGTTAGGCGTTTGCAGGTCTGGCCTCTGTTCAACACTGGCATGGAGGACTTGTAGGGTACCACACCGGTCGTATGATGTGTGTGGTTTTCTGTGGAGAGGTCATCACTGAGGTCCCCCATGCTGGTGTTGGTTACAGTGAGTGGATGACCAGTGGATCCACTATACGGTCTTGCATCACCATTGGGGCTGTACATCCTGTGTGGGGCATATCCTCACCATGTGTGATGGGCAGAACTGTCAGACATCCCCCCCCTAGTATGTATGGTGCATGGCTGTTTAACAGTGGCCAGGTGTGTGAACACCTGGGACTGCTGGCGTACTGTGTTGTGCCATGGGTAATGTTCCCAGGCTATGTATGGGTGGTTCATGTCACCCAATACGGTGCTGTTGTGAGAGCATGCCCACTCACCAGTGTCCTCAGGACATCTGTGAAGGTATCCTGTGTTTGGGAGGGTTGTCTGTAGCATGCAACAAACTGTAGGCCAGTCCTACACATGGTTAATTGCACCTAGATATTCCCTGCAGCAACGGCCACGTCTGTGGCATGGCCGGGTTGCTGTTGTGTGGCCGGACACACAGGACGGTCCGCATTCCGCCACCCATGCCGTCGCACCATGTGTATGCATGTCTGATCTGTGCCGACTTCAAGTGTCTGAGCATGCCCAGTAGGCAGCTGTGTAGATAGACACACAGCACAGTGCACACCGCGCCCGTCTGCAGTCATACCCCGGGTGCATGCCTGTATCCCCTACGCAACGGCCACGTCTGTGGCATGGCCAGGTTCCTGTTGTGTGGCTGGACACACACGACGGTCCACATTCCGCCACCCATGCTGTCGCAACATGTGTATGCATGTCTGCCCTGTGCCGAGTCTAAGTGTCTGAGCATGCCCAGTATGCAGTGATGTACTGATCAGTAGTTACTTGTTATTCCCGACTGCAGCACTAACGTGTTAGTGTACGGCGACCTTGGGATGGTAACAGACTGCGTGACTGCGCACTCTGTCCGAACTCCTGATCGGGCGCATTGCCTCTGCAAATCATACCACTCACGTAGGGGTATGCCTCCTGACAGCGCTCTGCTCAGTAAACTCGGTAGCACGTTCTGTAAATGCTTCATACTGTAGTGTGTTCATGTAGATAGGCGTAGGTTCGTCCCCGTCCCTTCCGTGTGTGTGTGTGTGTGTGTGTGTGTGTGTGTGTGTGTGTGTGTGTGTGTGTGTTTCCAGCTGCCTCTGCGACTGATTATGATTTTAGACGCTCCGCAACACATGCCTTGGCCATTGCCAACTATTGTCTTGCGGGTGACGTCAGCAGCCTACAAGTATGCCTGTGACAGCGCTCTGTTTAGTAAACTCGGTAGCGTGTTCTGTAAATGCTTCATACAGTAGTGTGTTCATGTAGATAGTCGTAGGTTCGTCCCCCGTCCCTTCCGTGTGTGTGTGTGTCTCTGTGTGTATGTGTTTCCAGCTGCCTCTGCGACTGATTATGATTTTAGACGCTCCGCAACACATGCCTTGGCCATTGCCAACTATTGTCTTGCGGGTGACGTCAGCAGCCTACAAGTATGCCTGTGACAGCTCTGTTTAGTAAACTCGGTAGCGCGTTCTGTAAATGCTTCATACAGTAGTGTGTTCATGTAGATAGTCGTAGGTTCGTCCCCCGTCCCTTCCGTGTGTGTGTGTGTCTCTGTGTGTGTGTTTCCAGCTGCCTCTGCGACTGATTATGATTTTGGACGCTCCGCAACACATGCCTTGGCTATTGCCAACTATTGTCTTCGGGGTGGCGTCAGCAGCCTACAAGTATGCCTGTGACAGCGCTCTGTTTAGTAAACTCGGTAGCGTTCTGTAAATGCTTCATACAGTAGTGTGTTCATGTAGATAGTCGTAGGTTCGTCCCCCGTCCCTTCCGTGTGTGTGTGTGTCTCTGTGTGTGTGTGTTTCCAGCTGCCTCTGCGACTGATTATGATTTTGGACGCTCCGCAACACATGCCTTGGCTATTGCCAACTATTGTCTTCTTGGTGACGTCAGCAGCCTACAAGTATGCCTGTGACAGCGCTCTGTTTAGTAAACTCGGTAGCGTGTTCTGTAAATGCTTCATACAGTAGTGTGTTCATGTAGATAGTCGTAGGTTCGTCCCCCGTCCCTTCCGTGTGTGTGTGTGTGTCTCTGTGTGTGTGTGTTTCCAGCTGCCTCTGCGACTGATTATGATTTTAGACGCTCCGCAACACATGCCTTGGCCATTGCCAACTATTGTCTTCCCGGTCACGTCAGCAGCCTACAAGTATGCCTGTGACAGCGCTCTGTTTAGTAAACTCGGTAGCGCGTTCTGTAAATGCTTCATACAGTAGTGTGTTCATGTAGATAGTCGTAGGTTCGTCCCCCGTCCCTTCCGTGTGTGTGTGTGTCTCTGTGTGTGTGTTTCCAGCTGCCTCTGCGACTGATTATGATTTTAGACGCCCCGCAACACATGCCTTGGCTATTGCCAACTATTGTCTTGCGGGTGACGTCAGCAGCCTACAAGTATGCCTGTGACAGCGCTCTGTTTAGTAAACTCGGTAGCGCGTTCTGTAAATGCTTCATACAGTAGTGTGTTCATGTAGATAGTCGTAGGTTCGTCCCCCGTCCCCCGTCCCTTCCGTGTGTGTGTCTCTGTGTGTGTGTGTTTCCAGCTGCCTCTGCGACTGATTATGCTTTTAGACGCTCCGCAACACATGCCTTGGCTATTTCCAAATATTGTCTTGCGGGTGGCGTCAGCAGCCTACATGTATGCCTCTGACAGCGCTCACGTCAGTTAACTCGGTAGCGTTGTGTAAATGCTTCATACTGTACTGAGTTCATGTAAATAGGCGTAGGTTCATCTCCCGTCCCTTCCGTGTGTGTGTGTGTGTTTCCGTTACTTTCGAAAATACAACTGAATGAGCAAATTGTTACAGTGTTCACAATCAACACTGTGATATTTAAAATCATGTTAAGACTCACATTGTTGATTGTTAACATTCGTAGACATAGCATTTTTCCTGCACACGTTGTGGAAACAACGGAAACGTTGCATGTTTTCATGAACTGTTTAAATGTTACGAAGACTTGTGTTGTGTCGAACTACGGGGACTATTCTTGCTGCAGGTTGCTGGTTTGTTTGTGTTTCATAGTACAATATCATGTAATAAGTGTGTTCATAGTATGCTTTCTGTGATGTTGACATGTGTGTGTTTCGTTAGCAGTGCGTCTCTGCTTTCTATGCTGTGGCTACATCTCCATTGCTCGCATAGAAAGTGACAAATGGAAGTGTAAGGGTGGATATTTAAAGCCTGGATACTTCCATGTTATGTGTAAGTCTCACGGGACCAATGGGTAATAGCGCATACATGTCTATGAAGTACCTTTGGATACCATATGCGACCTGTCGTGGACGAAATGTTTATGTTGACTGTTCCATCTACCTATGTGTGACATGGTTTGTGGCCATAGGGTGCCAGCAAGTCTTCCCTGTTCATTGGGTGTTTGCCATGGTGTATTGACATCAATCCTATTAATTCACCGAAGGATGTCTTTCTTTGGTGTCAACGCCATAGTTTGACCATCCTATGTCATTCCCAGCAGGCGTGGAGATTGTGCCATTGGTATCTTTACACAGGTGACCCATCTGTTCCACTGTATGGTAGCGTGTGATCCCCATAGATGTGCTGGCACATTGAGTGTTGTGTACGCCGGTATCTGCCCAGCGGTCTTGCTTTGAATGGGGAGTGTGTACTGTAGACCGTATCTGTGTTCCCTGGGTTATGCCTTGCAACAGCTGTGGGATTCCCCCAGGTTTGCAGCTATGGGTGCCATCTTGGCCGTACGTTTGTCCATCCATGGGAACTGCCTACTGGACACTAGTATCGGGCTGTCAACATTTCACAGCTGCATTCTCCATTTCCCGTGGATGATCGGTATTAGTATTGCGCAGTAACGCATATGCCATGGCCACGTCCCGCACACGGGGCCGGGACGACGAATCATCTGCCAATCCACACCGACACCCATATTTGCATACCCACGATCCCATGTCTGGAACCCTCGACAGTACCCCTTGCACACCCTTCATGTGTGCGGAAATGGGATGTGAACGTACGTGTATGGGCGCAGCAGCCTGGGGAGTCCTATTCATATGTCCTGCATTTCATGGACGGCTGTCATCACCCTTGAAGACGCTTGTGGTGCATATATCTACCTGTGCCGTAGTCACGGCTGTCACCTCTTCCGGTTCACACTATGTTGCCTACACTTACCTAAGGAGTAATTTTGGGTCCTGCAATGGACACCGATGTGCATATGTAAAGTTTAGAACATGTTGGACTGTGTCCATTCGGCCAGTGGGTTTGACTGCCGCCGTATGTTCCCCATTCCCGGATGTCTGTCCGCCTACCCATATTATGTAGTGCTACGTAACCCGTGTCCTTCCACAATTTACCCATAGGGTGTTACTGTAGTCATGCAGGTTGGCAACTGCTTTAGATAATCCTCACAGGTACCATTGTGAACTATCCGCCACTGTATTGTCAGTATAACACAGCCGGTACATGTAGAACCTATTTATTAATGACAGTATGTCGTTTATGTGTGAACGCCATATTTTAGCGATAGTATGACCTTCCTACTTGACGTTGTTGGTGTGCCATTAATATGTGTTCCACAGGTCGCAGGTATGTTCCGCAGAGTGGAAGCGGGTGATCCCCACATACTTGATAGCACCTTCGCTGCTGTGTACGCTGGGATTCGCACGGCAGGATGGATGTCTACGGGGTGTATCTACTGTTGTTTCCATCTTAATGTCTTGTGTCATGCCCTACTACGGCTGTGTGATTCCACCAGGTTTGCTATTATGGGTGCCATCTTGTCCGTCGTTTGTCCATCCTTGGGAAATGCCTACTGGACACTGATGTAGGGCTGAGCACATTTCACACATGCCTTTAGCATTACCCTATGGATGCTTTGCATCCTTACTGGGACTAAGGCACGTCCTGTACCCGCAGCCCTCCCACGGGGCGGGACAACGGATTATCTGCCAAACAACACCGAGCCCCATTTTGCATACCCAGGATACCATGGCTGCAACCCCCACGGTACGCATGACACATGCTTCATGTGTGCGGAACTGGGATATGGACGCACATGTATGGACACGGCAGTCTGGGGACCTCTGTTCATATGTCCTGCATGTCATGGGCAGGTATCATCAACCTTAAACACGCTGGTGGTGCATATGTCTAGCTGTGCCGTAGTCACGGTTTGTACTCTGATTGGCTGATCTCGATGGATAAAGGTCTTAACGCCTTAATTTTTGGAGTCCTACAATGGACACCGATGTGCATTTGTAAAGTGTAGAACGTGTTTGACTGTCCCCATCTGGCCAGTGGGCTTGACTGCCGCCGTATGTTCCCCATTCCCGGATGTGTGTCCGCCTACCCATATTATGTAGTGCTACGTAACCCGTGTCCTTCCACAATTTACCCATAGGGTGTTACTGTAGTCCTGCAGGTTGGCAACTGCTTTAGATAATCCTCACAGGTACCATTGTGAACTATCCGCCACTGTATTGTCAGTATAACACAGCCGGTACATGTAGAACCTATTTATTCATGACAGTATGTCGTTTATGTGTGTGAACGCCATATTTTAGCGATAGTATGACCTTCCTAGTTGGCGTTGTTGGTGTGCCATTAATATGTGTTCCACAGGTCGCAGGTATGTTCCGCAGAGTGGAACCGGTGATCCCCACATACGTGATAGCACCTTCGCTGCTGTCTGGGCTGGGATTCGCACGGCAGGATGGATGTCTACGGCGTGTATCTACTGTTGTTTCCATCTTTATGTCCTGTGTCATGCCCTACTACGGCTGTGTGATTCCACCAGGTTTGCTATTATGGGTGCCATCTTGTCCGTACGTTTGTCCATCCTTGGGAAATGCCTACTGGACACTGATGTAGGGCTGAACACATTTCACACATGCCTTAAGCATTACCCTATGGATGCTTTGCATCCTTACTGGGGACTGAGGCACGTCCTGTACCCGCAGCCCTCCCACGGGGCGGGACAACGGATTATCTGCAAAACAACACCGAGCCCCATTTTGCATACCCAGGATACCATGGCTGCAACCCCCCACGGTACGCATGACACATCCTTCATGTGTGCGGAACTGGGATATGGACGCACATGTATGGACACGGCAGTCTGGGGACCTCTGTTCATATGTCCTGCATGTCATGGGCAGGTATCAGCAACCGTAAACACGCTGGTGGTGCATATGTCTAGCTGTGCCGTAGTCACGGTTAGTATTCTGATTGGGCGATCTCGGTGTATACAGGAGCAGACGTCGTAATTTTTGGAGTCCTACAATGGACACCGATGTGCATTTGTAAAGTGTAGAACGTGTTTGACTGTCCCCATCTGGCCAGTGGTATTGACTGCCGCTGTATGTTCCCCAATCGTGGATGTCTGCTTGACAACCCATCATTTGTATTACATGGCCTATCTATATCCACGTGCCAGTATGCGGAAATACAGCAAACCTTGCGTCCTGCCCATCTTCCTAAACGACATCATGGAACATATATCGGCAAAAACAGACACTGTCAAATACGATAGACTCCACAGTGAAAGGATACTGAGCTCTCTCACCTACTAACATGGGGCATCGTCGGAGTACGGAATGCATGACATAGCCGTCCCTTATACACTTCCTTCAGAGTCGGTTTAAAGCGAAATAATCAATAAACCTGCTCATAGTTAGGTGGACAGTGCTCCAAGTCTTGATTATAACGTGACATATACATATCAGTGTTGCATGCCTTACTTCATGGAAACAATAATACGGCAACAATGTGTCAATATATATACAATATTGGTAAATACAATCGGTATCCGGACACATAGTTGATAATTGCTGAGAGTGCACCTTAGAATGTAGTGTGTTGATCAGGTTATTGTATATCAATGTGTATAATAGTAGCATTACGATAACAAAGCATGGAATCAATAAGTACTATTTAAGCATATATTTGACAATTATGAATGTAAACGTGTGGAGGAGACATCCGTAACCTTCCCTGGTTCCACTGGATCACACACACACACACTCGCATGTCCGGATTGTGGGTTACGCGCACGCGCACATGCATATCCGTAGTCCGTTTATATATGTTTACAGTGTCTGTGTGGTTACGTGTTTTGCGTTACTTGTGACTATTCCGGTAACATATGTCTGATCCGGTTGACGGACGTGTGCAGAAAGCACTTACAGCTTTATATATGTAACAGTCTTTGCAGCATGGACGCTTTACGTACACGTGCACATGTATATGTTCTATAGTCTTCCCTCTTTCCTCTCTCTTTTCCTAACCCCTGCCTCTTCCCTTTTATTCATCTTACATTCCCCTTTTACTACTGTATCCTTCTGAGCTTCAACTGTTATCCATATGGCAAATGCCTTATTGCATAACCTTTATGTACTAGATAAAATGCTTTGAAATTGACCAAACATTATGTATGATATTAAACTGTTTGAGTTCCTTAATGTATGTTGATTTTATTAACAAAATTGATTTATATTTCTAATTTTATTGTATGTCTTTATTAATAATATGTCTGTCTGTCATTATTATGTTATGTGTGGAGCTTTTCTCCCCGGGCCTCTAATGCAAATGGACATATATCCAGCTAGACTAGCCCGGTCATCAAATGTAAAATAAAATAAAATAAAACTAAAATAAATAAAAATAGTCAGTCGTAATTCGAACGTGACTGCATTCACGTTTGACGGTTACTGTGACCAGTGCACGTTAGCTGTTCGTTGTCATTAATATGCATACCCATGGTACCTATGTACATTTACATATCCCCCCCCGCACGCACGTCACAGGCATCCATTCTCCTGCTGGGAAAGGTGCGGTACTGCATGTTGAACATTCCTAATTCCCCCTCGCTCATGGCCCAGGATGCATATGTCGTCACCGCAGGGCTGTTCAGATGACAGCTGCTTATATCCCATACGCATACAGGCCTTGATTGTCAGGGTGTTGCTGTGGTGCTTTGGGTTTGGTCTTGGCCGCCCACTGTACGGGACTGCCCTGACCCTGTACGAATGTTAGATGAGTCACATGGGCACGTTTGTCCGTGTCCATGGTACCATGTCACGGCCCCCCCCCCAATTATTCGTAACCGTGTGTGCCGATTGGCCGGTGTACCCGTTGTAGATGTCGTTATACTAATTGCACACGGTCTGCTCGAAATAACCAATTTCCATTACTAACCCTCCGTATGTATGGCCTGTGTCGCAATATTACAAGGGTTTAACATTGCGTGTCGACTTTCAGTGAGCCACAGACATGTCCGTTGCTTTGTTTGGACCGGTTCCGCTGTGCTACACACATTTAACATGGCGTAACAGGTTGAACATCTCAGACACGAGGACATCGGGTTGTCCGTCGCTGTCTATTATTGAATGTCTCTGTGGAGTTTGTTTCACAAAGCGAGACAATGTCGGCATTGTTAACGGGCATCACGCGCAGTACGTACGCACACCGCCGCAGGTGACGTATGTCTGCCTTTGGCCGGCGAACAGGCATTATGCTGTGCCATTATGTCTGGGGATATATGGTTTCCTTACATAGATGATGTGCCATACTAGCAATGACCCTAGCAATGACCCGCGTCTGGGTGTGGGTACTGCTGTATTACCCACGGGAAGAGTGGCCTTACGGTAAGTGGTGACCTAGGCAGAAGTTGCCACCGATACATCACCCGCTACCCCCCTCCTGGTCTACCTACACCAAATAGAGTCTGGAAAGGTGCCCCGAGTAGAGCAACACCCTAGGCGGCTACCTACTTGGCCTATGCCTAAGGCCGGCTATGTGTGTGGTCCCTTGGGCATCGGACTCGGGAACGTGCCACGTCTGCCGTGGGTATGTCCAGCATTACCCACATCCAGCCCCAAGGCAGTCAACACAGCATCCATGGCTCCACATGGTGTCCCAGCTGTGTACTCCAGGAACTCTAACTCACACTTAGGACAGCTGTTTAATCTTAGCCTCACCTCAGGATACGTACCTGAGTAGTAGCACAGGGCGACTGTAGTCACACTCCACATAGATGGTGCCTCCACTGACCCTGGTTATTACCATACCATTAGTTTGACAAGCCTTATCTGCAAAGCCATGGAGATGGATCATAATGGGACACATAGATAAAGACATAGGGGACCCCGCATACTTTGGATACAACCCAGTTTAGCTTGGTCAGAGTCAGATCATGCCCTTTACACGTGTTTCACTTTGTAGACTCAGTCACCAAGGCCATTGCTGAGGGTAAAGCAGTCCATACAGCCTACCTCAACCCGGCAGAGGCCTTCGACACAATACCCCCCTCGGGTATAATTGATAAACCCGTCATCTTGAATGTAAATCCATACATCGCCATATGGGTTGCAAACGGGCTAAGTCACAGAACACACATGGCCATAGTTGCTGGTGCCATGTCATACTCACAGCCAGTCACAGGTGGTGTCCCATGGGGCTCAGTCCTGGGTCCACTATTTCCAGCATCTACGTTTCCAATGTACACGCATACACAGGGGGGTTATGGGTGACAATGTTTGCAGATGACTGCAAAACGGTGCCAAAGTCAGACACACATCTGACACAGATATCCTTCAGGAGTGCCTCACAGATGTGGATAAGTGGTACCAGAGACATGTCCTACAGCTAAATGCCAGGAAATGCATAGGCATACCCTTCGGGAAGAACAAGGTTATCCCGAGCTACCATATAGGTGGCAATCCACTGAGCACAGAGGGGGTTACCAGTGATTTGGGGACATGTGTTGTTGTTCACCGTTCGGTAGACACACATGTTGCTAACATAGTTAGGTAGACCTTCCACATTGCCCACATCATCATGAAGGGATTCACATCTAGATCAGGGGAGGTCATTGTCCCCTTGTACTCATCGCTCAATAGACCTATGATTGGGTACAATGCCCCGTTCAGAATGTATCTGACCCAACACCTGCAGCAGCTGGAAAGGCACCAACAGTTCTTCGACAAACAGATGCAGGGTCTCAGGTATATGTGCTATACTGACCGACTGAAAGAATTCCAGCTGTATACAGTTGCATACCACTTGCCCAGAGGTGACCCGTGCCTGGCATACACGGCTATGTCGAACCCAGATCTGATGACTATGCTTCACGTAAATAAGTTAGATCCCTCAGAACCACAAGGGCAGCTGACGTACACCTTGACACTGTCATTAATCGAACGTGTTGTTGGGACGGATTCATCACCCAGACACTCACTATGCTGTGGAACAACATCCCAGTACATGTGAGGGCAAGCACCTCGCTGGCCTTGTGTTAGTATTTACACATGGATGACTGAGTTGATTTATTTAAGTAACCTTCTAACTGAATATTTACATTAGCACATTGTGAATGTTTACATTTCGTTGGTCTATTTTACAGTAGTCATAATCATACGGTTTATGTGTATATATTATGGTTCATTTATATTACTAGGTGTCTGCAGTTCTGTTAATATATTGGCACAATCCGTAGGACATATATATGTATCTTACACAGTCAGACATTTGGAAAACATTTTATGTTGGTTCATGTTTCATATATGTACATATATTTATATTTTCCGATGAAGACTGTACCTTCAAGCAATGTCTGATGTCCTCACTGTGTGGGATCTGCAACGCAAGTGAGGTTTGTTCGCTTGTCTGCCTTTAAGGCATGTAATTAGTACCTAGCACATGTAATGTACTGACCAATTAATGCTTGTAAATGTAGTAGGTTGGACTGCATTGTATGTAGTCTGAATAAGTCTGCTTATGAAGCAGACGAAGTGGGCTCAATAGACTATGGTGACTGCCTTTAATTCTTGGTGTGCTCTGGTTGGTCACTGACGGTCCCTACAGTACCTCGTCTTTGCTTTAGACTTCATCAGCCGGTTGTCTGTGTTTGTTGTATGGGGAATGTCAACTGTAGTCCCTATGTGTATGACTTGTGTAATGCCTTACTACGGCACTGTAATTCCACCGGGTTTGCAGTTATGGGTGCCATCTTAGTCATACGCTTGTCCATCCATGTGAATTGCCTACTATACACTGGTATAGGGCTGTACACATTTCACACCTGCATTTTGCATTCCCCGCAGTATGGTGTGCATTAATAGCGGAGAGTGATGCATGTGCTACGCACATGTCCCTCCCACGGGGCGGGACAAAGGATTGCCTGCGAAACAACACCGAGGCCAGATTCTACATACCCAGACTCCCTTGACTGCAACAGTGCACAGTACCCATTACACATCCTTCATGTGTGCTGGACTGTGATGTGGACGCAGCTGAATGGACCCGATACCCTGGGTATTTCTATGCATGTGTGCTGCAGTTCATGGACAGCTATCATCAACATTGAACACGCTTGCGTGCATATGTGTACGTGTGGCGTGGTGGCGACAATTAGATCACATGAGTAATGCAGGAAGCTAGCAGGCATTCTCTGAACAGAATTTTTGGGTCCTACAATGGACACCGATGTGCATATGTCAAGTTAGATGTTGCTGGACTGTGTCCACCTGCCCAGTGCTTTTCACTGCTGGTGTATGTTCCCCAATCGCGGATGTCTGTTTGACTACCCATTCCACATGGTGCTACATAACCAGCTGATTTAGTACTGTGAACAAATTACATACATCCAAAGATGCTGGTTAGCAACTGCTTCATATAAACCTCAGACATCCCAATGGGACATATCCGTCACTATATTTCCAATATAACACCACCGGAACATGTTGCTTACCTATGCATTCATTTAACCATGTTGTCTTCATAGGTGGGAAAGCCATAGTTTACATATCCTACTTGACGTTGTGTGTGTGCCATTAGTATGTGTTCCACAGGTCGCACATCTGTTCCGCTGTGCGGTAGCGGGTGCTCCTCAGTCTGTTGCTGGCAGATTGAGTGCTGTGTACGCCGGTGTTGGCACGACGGTCCTGCTTTGTATGTGGAATGTCAACTGTAGTCCCTATGTGTATTTCCTGTGTTATGCCTTCCCGCGGCTATGTCATTTACCCGGGTTTGCAGTTGTGGGTGCCATTCTGGCCATACGGGTGTCCATCCATGACAATTGCCTACTGGACAGTAGTATAGGGCTGTACACATTACACACCTACATTTAGCATTCTCCGGAGTATGGTTTGCATTATTAGCGGAGAGTAAGGCAGGTGCTACGCAGACATCCCTCCCACGGGGCGGGAGAAAGGATTGCCTGCGAAACAACACCGAGCACAGCGTCTACATACCCAGAATCCCTTGACTGCAACAATTGACAGTACCCATTACACATCCGTCATGTGTGCGGAACTGTGATGTGGACGCAGTTCTATGGACCCGTACCCTGGGTATTTCTGTGCATCTGTGCTGCATTACATGCACAGCTATCAGCAACATTAAACACTCTTGCGGTGCATATGTGTACCTGTGACGACAATGATTTCAGGTACGCATTGAAATAAGACATAATTTGGTTCTTTCCACAATTTTTGGGTCCTACAATGGACACCACTGTGCATATGTAAAGTGTAGAGCTTGTCGGACTGTGTCCTTGTGAGCACTGGGTTTCACTGATGCTGTGTGTTCAGCAATCGTGTATGTGTGCTTGACTACCCATACTGTGTTGTGCTACAGGAACCATGTCTTCCGACACCAGACACCAATGCTATACATCCAATGTTGCAGGTTAACAACCACTTTCATACCATACCCAGAGGTCACGATTGGGAGGTATTGCCACTTTATTATCGGAACAACACCCCAGACTGTGTACATCATGGGAACTTTAGGCCAGTCTTACCGCCATTTCCAATTGTAATTGGCAGACACATGTCAATACATGTATGATAACACATATTGTCATGCAGAAGTTGATCTATGTTGTGTGGACATTGGCTTCTGCTTTTGGCATCCGTTGCTGTGAGTGTTGCCAGTTACCATACACATTGCTTGCTCAGAGGCAGACTACACAATACTGCGCAGTACTGTGGTCTCCTTTAAGGACCCTGAGCCAGTGGTCGATGGTACGGCAGCCACTGCATCAATCACATTTGCCATCTACCAGTACCTACAGGACTGCATGAGCCAGTCATTCACTTACCCAACTGTGGTTCACTGTACCAATGCCAAGCATCCAGTGTGGTGTACCCCAGCCATACAGAAAATGTACAACACGAGGAGGTGGCTACTACAAGGTGGAGCAGACACCTTGTGAGGTGTGACACCCTTGGTCATCATATGTGTAGACTTACACACTGTCATGAAATAGTCCAGGGCACATTCCACAGATATACCTACATGGACCTGGCTAACAATCATACCACCTTCA
Organism: Protopterus annectens; assembly: GCF_019279795.1. NCBI lineage: Eukaryota > Metazoa > Chordata > Ceratodontiformes > Protopteridae > Protopterus > Protopterus annectens. The sequence goes on along the minus strand of NC_056733.1, from coordinate 1,344,051,733 downwards.
GTTGCTATGCTGGACACCTGGGAGCTCAGTCCCACATATGCTCTGACTGGGTTCACATACAGGTGGGGTTTACTCAACATACACACATTGCCAACATACAGGCTGACGAGTCCAGTGAGGACATCTCCACACCCTCCCCCACACATGAGGTGATGTGTGTACCACAGGTTTGTGGTCACCAAATGTTCTGTGACACACAGGTGGGACATGCTCTCTCCAGGGTAGTGGACATAGCATCGATGAGACCAGCTGGTGACCCCACTGTGTACTCCACTATCTCGGTTATGAATTGGACCCACAGTTAGGACAGCTATTTCTTCGTAGCCTCACCTCAGGTAGGGTACCCAGGTTGTGTCACATGGCAACTGTAGTCCCACGTCAGAAGGCCAATACCTCCACTGAGGCTGGTTATTCCTGTCCCATTACCCTGGGAGACCTATCTGCAAAGACATGGGGAGGGATCATACTGTGGCTCGTACATGACTGCATAGGGGACATACTTACTTTGCCTCACACACGGTTTGTCTTGTTCATGGGCGGTTCATGGCTTTAAAGCATGGTTGACATTTTCAGGACAGTCGCCGAGGACACTGATGGGGGTGTTGCAGTCCATACAGCCTACCTCGACCTGGCAAAGCCCTTCATCACATTACCCCCCTCAGGTATCGTTGATAAACCCATTGGCTGGGATGTGAACACGCACATCACAGAATGTGTTGTAAACTGTCTATGTGACACAACCCACACAGTCATAGTTGCTGGCAGCATATCAGACCTACTGCCTGTCAGAGGTACTGTCCCATGGGGCCCTTCCATGTGTGCACTCCTGTCATACACCTACATCTTCACGGTACAGGCACACACAGGGGTGCAATGGGCAACAGTGTTTGTAGATGATTGCAAAACAGGTGCCATAGTGGGACAGACATCTGACACAGATATCCTTCGAAGGGGCCTCCCAGGTATGCATATCTGCTGTCAGGGACATGTCCCTCAGCTAAATGCAACGTCATGCAACATCATACCTGTGGAGAAGTACTAGGTCACCCCTGTCCAGCATATAGGTGGCTGTCCACTCAGCACAGGGGTGATTACCAGGAATCAGGGGACAGTGTTGGATGGTCACCATTCATTCCACACACACGTTGCTATCGTGGTTGTGTGGGTCTTCTACATTGCCCACCTGTTGGTGCAGGGATTCACATCTACATCAGGCTAGGTCATTGTTCCCTTGTACCCATTACGTGTTACACCTATGATCTACTACATTGCCCCATTCAGACTGTATCTGACCATACACCTACAGCAGCTGGGAAGCCCACATAGGTTGATCGTTGTACAGATGCAGGATGACACCATTTTGTGTAATGCTGCCCCACATGTAGGACCCCTGCCACATCACGTCACATACCTGCTGTTTGTTGTTGACCTGTGCCTGACATACAAGGCCATGTCAACCCATATGTCATGTGTATGCTTCACCTACTGTATCCGCATCCCTCAGAATCACTAGGGCAGGTGACATTTACCTTGTCACGGTCATTCATGGGATGTGTTTGGGTGACACAGATATCACCCAGACAATCATTATGCTGTGGATCTACATCACAGTACATGTGAGACAGACATCCTTCCTAGCCTTGTTCGCAGCTATGTTGTCCATTGGATGGAGGATTGCAGGTATAGGCCAGGGATTACATCATTATCACTGCTTGACGGAGATACAGCATTATCATGGGTATTTCATCTGAAGAACAGAAGGTTGGCAAAGTCATCCTAACTATGGTGTAGTATTATGGCTGGGCCTGGGACGATGGCCTACCCTGTACCTATGGACGTGTGAACCTATATTCATAGTTTGTCACATGTACAATTGTCTATCCACTATAGTCTTTCGCCACTGTATATTTCTGTGGCACATGATTGTCCTCTGTATTACATGCAGGTATGCTGTGTACATTGCACATACGTCACAGTTGATGACAGTGTATCTGTGTCCCTAACACTGTGATACTGAGGACTACCACACATCCTTCACAGCATTCCATGCATATGTCCATTCTATTCTTCTTTGGCCTATGGGGGGGTGTTAAGGCAAACATTACTCAAGTCCCTGTTTGTGCATGCTTCATGTTGGTGTTTGACCAGGCTCCGTTGCAGTCATGTGTTGGACAGTAGTGTGTCTGTGTGTTTGCCATGTGTTTTTATTGCCAGTACATCTGTGGGAGGTGTAGTTGGCACATGTTCCTCTTTGCAGGGACACCCATCCTGGTGTTTGTGTCATGCATCTGCACTTGGCACGTGCCATATGTCCTGTACTATTCCCACAGTCGTGTATGCCTTCATGCACTACTACTGCATGTTACTGGCTGTGTGTATGTGGTACACATGGACATTGTGATGTTTGTCTTGACCTATTCCAATGCTAGAACGTAAACATCTGTCAATTAAGTCTTTTAAATCAAACTGTAACACTCATTCGTATTTTCAACATGACACTCATTAACACAGGAAGCTGGGATTAATAACATTTTATTACTGTGCAGCAGGAGGCAAAGGAGTATGCAGTCAAAGTTTAGACATTTGTTCAACTCTATACATGTTACATCTGTATGAGCATTCTGTATACTATCATCTTTTGCACACATTAATGATGTTGTCAGTCACGAGGCATTTACATTGCTAGAGTACAGAACATTGTATTCCTACAACAGTGCTCAGGTAATGCTTATTACATGTTTTCCCATGAGGATAGCCCAACCTTGCGAGACACATATTCAGTTAGACTGTACTTTGGTAAGTTCTGCTCTGACACGGTTCCAACACTGTTCATATTCAGTCCTCACTCCGTGTCATACTAGGTTCCTGTGTCTCTCTGCTGAGCAGCTGTACTCTGTGTTACAGCTCACAAGCCTATCCTCCTCAGTAGAAGGATGACAGATATACCTGTACATACATGTATTATTCTGTAACCGAGCAGATGACTAATGCTGACTGACATACACCTGCTGCACTGGTTACTGCTAGGGTTAGGGTTCAATCACACTGCAGCTACACTACAAGCAATTACATGCATGAGAAGCTGTACTGCTATATTGTCAGGTAGAATAATATGCATTATACACTATTAGCTTCTAAAGTTGCACGTCATATTATGTTTAAATATGCATTTTGCTAACATTCTCCCTCCTTTGATTGCTTCTACTCTATCCAGAGACATATACAACATTATTTCATTCCCTGGCGTCTTCCTCTGTGGAGCGTTTAACTAGGCAGGTAATTTGATGTACATTGCAAGTAGGATTGCATTTTGTATTGACAAATACCACTACAGGTCTTGGTCCATAGTCTCGGTACAGGTATGTTGCCAGAGTCCCTGACTAATACTTACATGCACAGTATCCCGCACTAGACACATGCTCCCAATATGAGCAGAACAACACAAATGGCATTCATGATATTCAGTATGACTGACCCCATCCACCCAATGGTTTGTGGAAATGGTTCGCCAGTGGGTTTGGGCCTGTTTCCGCCATGGATGACACCTGCTATATTACCTGTAGGTGGGCGTTGCTTTTGGTCTCTTCATGTGGTAGTTGGACACAGCGATCTTCTTCAGTAAGCGCGCACGTACCAATTCTCAGCGCCACGGTGCAGTCGTGCACTATTACATTTTGTGACACAACAGTTCTCATTGCATCCAGTTCATCAGTCACATGTTCAGGAGCGGGAAGTCACATTCATCCTTCCTCCGACAGTTTTTGATAACTTCCTCTGTTCCCTGATTGCTTTCACTACTCCAGAAGCTGGGGGTGTTCCAGCCCAGGTTGTGACGCTGTCACTGAAGTCCATATGAATCGGTATTCCTTTATCTCTTGCAGAGGACTGACATGTCAGAACAGCTTCCATTTCACCCACTGGATTAGTAGGTTTCCCGACTGTGTTCCCAGTTCTTTGAGCTATATGTGTTATAGTTCGTTTCGCACCCACAGGCAATTGTACAGTATGTCATGTGACTGGAGCCAGATAGCCCAAATAACAACTGCCGGACCAATTCCCAGGTAACCATTGCTATGCTTATTTCCCACAAACAACATAACTATATTCTACTTTATTACTGATGCGGGTTACCTCTGCATGTAACAAATTCCTGTCTCTAACAGAGTACTGTTTATACAATTCAGGATGTTTCTGCACATCCTTCAACATTGTTCTCATGATGTTTCAATACAAATTAGGAATGGTGCTACAAGTAGTACTGTGATCTTTGGCTGTTATATGACATTCGTAAGACACAGTTATGTTACAAATACTCCCACCAACTGCAACTGTACCATGTTTATGATAACATACAATTCCTTTTTGTGTAACAGGTAAGTACATTGCCACGTTGTCCTGTGATCTCACAGAACCTGTATCAAAGTGTAGATATTCACAAGTCTCAATCTATCCCCAAGGGGACCACATGCATCGGAAGTCCTCCATATGATGTAGGTATGGCAGTACAAACACAGCAATTTAAAGTGTTCCTGGTCTCTATATGCACACGCATCATGCCTAGGTATCTGTTGAGGTGTGGAAGACACTCTGTGGCCAGTTCATCACGTATCAGTATTTGTATCCGTGTAGTTATATGCAGGTGAGGTCCCGGAAATTGTAACGTAAACACAAACATGGTTAATAGGTGTATAATCATTAGGACAGCAAACATAAATGTCTTTGGGGTTGCTTTGTATTGTTATACAGTCTTCGCCGGGTGATTCGGGCTCTTTGGTATATCAGCTACAAGATGTCAATCAGACTTGATATCCTTTACCAGTTTGAGAAATGTGAGGTGGACCCAGGACGACCTCTCTGCAAACTTTACTGCGGTAGGCGTTGCCAACAGTACCTGGTACAGACATTCGCACTGTCCACTTGGCAATAATGTTCTTTGGATAACAGTGACATACACACAGGATACTGGTGTCAGCTATGCTTCCGTCTTCGTTTGCTCTTATCTGTAACAGACTTTAACTGAGGAAAAGTGTTACTAGTTAACAATCCTCTCATGTCACCTACTACTGAGTCATCGACCTCCGGCTCTGCAGGCATGACAGCTTTCCACTCTGGCACATGATATGCCATTCCACATACTACTTCGAAGTGGGTGCAGCACTTTACATTTGGAACTGTTGTCATGCTCAGCAATGCTAGAGGTAGACAGCTCATGTAACTCGTCTGGATGTCACCCACCCAACTCCTCTACTTATTTCTCGGGATCCCATTCTGCGGCGGCAGCAGTCGTGCTGAGTGTGGGTTGTACATGCAATTGACATTCATGGTAATACAGTAATCCCCCAGGTAGCGTGATTGTCTGGTTAACTACATGTGTTCTATTGTCACTGTAGCTTCTTTACAGCATGCCAGATCTGGGGATACTTAATTTTACTGGCACCTTTGCCACTGCTGCTGCATCCGGATTACTGGTTGGGAATGCTTCTACCCATTTTGATTATCTATATGTGTAATCGCTAAACAGTCTTTGTTCCCTTCACATTTATGCAGATGTATGAATTCCATACAAATAGCACGGAACAGTTAGGGTGGTGTAGGTCAACTCACTCCCTTCGGTTTAAATACTCCCTGTGCATGATATCTACGGCAAACGTGACACGCTGCTCATGAGGTTTGTATGTGGTTCATAATTCCGTATGTTAGGGGTATTCTGTTAACCAAATGTACCATCCCCTGTTGAGACATGTCTGTACCCATGGCTCCACAAAGCCGCATATCTGAATATATTAGTCGTTAATATTGGCTTTCTCACTGTGGATATGTGCAGTCCGTGTTCAAGGATTGCTCCTCGTCATAACCACGTCGGCTTTTCTGCTTTCGTAGTTGCTGTTTGCATTGTTTGTACAGTTTCTACATCTAAACAGTCTGAGGTTTGTCATTCCTCATTCACACAGACACTTTCCAACTGTGACGCTGCTTGTTTTGCAGGTGCATGAGCTCATGCCTCAACTTTCCTACTGTTATCCTGTTGCATTCTATGCCCTGCACATTTACAATTACCTACTTCAGTGGGTAACTGCATGTAGTGTAATGCATTCAGGTTCGTATCCGCATGCTTAATCGGTTTACCGGTGGATGTTATCATTCCCCTATTCTTCCACTGCTGCTCATAAACATGCACTGCACAGACAACAGAATGACTATCGGGACATATGTCCACACATCATTTTTCCGCTACAGTACAAGCACGTGTTAAAGCTATCTATTCTGCTGCTTGAGCAGACACGTTATGCTGCAGGGTTTGGCCGTCTACAATGTCATTATCAATAACTACTGCATAAACTACTTCATTCGTTCCTGTAGGACTCTGTCTACATGATCCGTACACATTAACTGTCACCTCTGCATCATCTAAGGGTATATCAGTGTTATCATGTCTGTGTGTAGTTATTTAAGCCATTTCGTATAGGCTACTGTGTGATGTACCATACACAGGTGTCAGGCGTGGCGTTGATAGGTTTCATGTTGTACAACGTTCAATCACCATGTGAGGTTGACTCAGTGGTATGGTCAGACATGACACATGTGTAGCACGAGTCAGGAATTCTATCTTCTCTTGCAGCAGATTGATGGCAACTGCATGACACATTCTCACAGTGAGAGGGTGGTCTAGTAACATTACGGCCGGGCCTGTACTGCCATGGGTGCTACAACAACTGCCTGTACACAATGTGGCAGTGACCATGCCACAGTGTCCAACTGCAATGAGTAGTCATCTATTTGGCGTTGCTTACTTCCCTGCTGTTGCATCAAGACTGGCGTCATATATCTCCGCTTACAATCTACGGTCTGACAACATGTGTTATGATTATTCACGAGACCTACTACAGCTGTTAAGGCTATCAATCGTTCTAGTCTGCATAACGCTGTTTCTGCTACTGTAATCCGGTGTACTATGTGTTGTGCTGCCATAGGTGTATTAAAGGTTAAGGCAAACAAGACAGCGGATTCCACAGCATTGTTTGGTATCCAGATGTAACATGTGTTAGTCGGCCCAGACACGACATCATTCCCTTCTTGTTAGTTGGCTTGGGTGCTTATTATATTGCTACCTTCCTATCGTCATGTGATGTTCTACCCTACTTGGATACCAGATATGCCATGTAATTGACCTGTATTCTCTGTATTTGCAATTTATGCTTGCTTACTTTATGTCCCTGTTCTGCTGATTATCTCAATAATGCTATTGTATCTTCCATACATTGCTGCTGGGTAGGGGCCGCAAGCAGAATATCATCCAATTAAAGTGGAGCTTGACTGGCCCCGGGTGGAGTTGACACAGAATGTAGCTAGCCATCCCCTGTGAGAATATCGTTGTACTTTCACAGTAGCCCCGCGATAGCCGGGTATGGCTGTATCTGTCACCCTGACTGTACAAGCAAAGCAATACACACTATGTGGATGTATAGGTATTGCAAAGTAAGCATAGCTTATATGTACCACGGTAAGATACTTCTGTGGCATGTTCATAGCATTGAATATAGTGTGTGGGTCTGGCACCAACGCTACCCTAAGTATTCTTACATTATTTACAGCTTATACATACTGTACCATCCGCCATTCCCCTTTTGGTTTCCGATCAGGAGATACAGGGGTATTGCATGGTGAATAGCGGTTACTTTGTGGATGGGGAATTCCCTCTCTGACTTTGCAGATATCTTCTGGTGTCCACGGTCTATACGCTACGGGGGTTGGGTCCTGGCCTTCCTGTCCTGCATGATGGTTCGGTACTTCAATTAATTGACAGATATCCTCACTCTGTTTTAGTACTGTGTTTTTAGCCGGGTGTCCCTAGGTATGTTACGTGTTCGGGATGTGGTTTCAATAGCTTCTATTACATTTGTTCGTTGTGCTACCTCTGTTGCCACAGGATAACGTGTGGGGACTAGCCTGCCCTCCCGCTTAATATCCTGCATGTGGTATCTGAGGTGGTAGGGTGTTGTGGGGGGGGCGGTCGGTACTACTGTATTATGATCTTCTCTGTGTGCGTATGATGCTTAGCCATTTGTAGTGTTCTATTCCCTTGGTACATTACCTCAGTCCAGCGATGTGCATGATGGATACCCAACTGTCGCTGTTTTGTCACCTGCACATCTTAGGGCTGCCACCTTTACAATGCACAATGTGGGACATTAGTGTTCAGAACGTGTAATTTGCCTGGAAAATGCATACCCACGGCCAGTACATAGGACAGGTATTCACGTTTTGCCAGGAGAGCGACCAATTGTTGTAGCATTTCAGTTGCTTATTCTGTTTATTATTATATTTTGCTGTTCCACATACAAATTTACTGTTTTACGCTACCATCTTGATATATATCTGGGAAATGTTTGTCCTGAGATATCAGGACATTTGACATTTGTTCGGTTTATTTACAGGACACGACTGGCCAGAGAGGGCATATCCCTCTCAGGGTGGAACAGGTGTTTACCTTGGAACATATGCATCAAATTTTCAGGGATTACAATGTTTCAGTAACGATATGTTGCCTAATATACCATCAATGTCATATTTATTACCCCATTTTGCTGCGTAACTCACAATTATGTGCTCTCTGCGATTGCATATTCTTCACGTCACCCGTCAAACGCGGATCACATGATCTGTTGCTTTGATAATCTCCCATATCCTCTACACGACTGCTACGTACCCTTCTGTCATAACACGTGTGTCTCCTTCCCTGTATCCACTGTAGTGTCTACAATCACTATTTACTCTGCTGTGTGTTCCCCTGACCTATGTTCAGATTTAACAGTATGTGGGTAGGTCTTCGACCCAATATCACTACTGTTAACAGAAACACAATGTAGTCTGGTCCCTGATCTACAATAGACACAAAAAGGCAGACACTCCTTACCTGGGCCTCCTGTTTAAGGCTGCACGTTTTCTTCTTGGGATCCAGTTTTCCGCTTTTCAGCCACAGATCAGACAGTAAACAGCCTCTTTACACACAACAATTCAGTCGGAGGTCTTTTCATTCAAGAAGAACCATTTATGCATATTCTCCAGCGTACATGTCTAACCAGCCATGCACTCTGACCTGTAGCTTACCAAGGGAATTCGGATTACAAGGATCACGATGTGAAATAAGTTGTTACAACCAGACTGTAGTTATCAGTAGGCTTTTCTAAGTGACAGCCGATAACACAGGAGGCTCGGGTTCGAAAGTTTTAGTAGTGTACACAGGCAGGCTAAATAATGTACAGTCCAAGTATGAGAGTTTTGTCTGACTCTATACAGTAAGCAGTTTCTTTATATAGTGTTTACAATCAGCTTTTGCCCACCTTACTGGCGTGGTCGGTCACAGGGCATTTCCATCACTATGGTCCTCAATAGTCTATACATACGTGGGTGCTGGGCTCGTGCTTTTAAATTGTTTTCTCATGGGAATAACACAGCCTTGCAAGGCACCTTGTACATTACAGTATCCTTTTGTGATTGTAGCTGTTTCAAGGACCCTAGACTGTTACGATACAGTGGACAGTTAATTTCTTAATCGTTGCTTTGTCTCTCTGGTAGGGAGTTGTACTGCTATCTTCCATTGAGCTCACAAGGCCATCCTCCTCTGGGGAAGGAGTGCTGTTATGCATGTACATACATTTATTGTTCTGTAACCCAGCAAATAATTAATGATGACAGACATGAGCCTGCTGTCCTGCTTACTGCCAGGTTCAGAATTCCATCACAGTACAGCTTAGCTTCACCAATTACATGCAGGCTTAGTTCTACTGCCATATTGTACGGTACAATTCAATACATTATATAGTATTTAGAGTGTAAACTGGAACTTCATATGTGTTTCTATATATTTTACGAACAACATCCATCCAGCCATATGCATGTTGTTCCGTCCTTTACCTTGACCGTGTGTATTTGTCCGTCCAGCCACGCTAATCTCCACATGTGATGTCCCAGTTTCCCCTTCTTTGCCTGTAGCACCCTGTTAGGACGTCCTGTGTGGTAGGCACCTGTTCCGCTATATGTGATCGACTTCACTGCAAAGATAATCATCGATGCGGTGGTCCAACGACCGACTTGTCCACATGTGTACACTTATGTGCACCGTGTCGTATGCAAACCTAGATGGTTTGGACGGGTACATACTACATGCCGGATGTACACATTCTGCTGACACATTCACATGCAGCCATTTACATATCTGTACCTGCGGTGGGTTGGTGACATGTGGGTGCGTATTTGCCAGCGTGGCATTGCCTAACACAAACTTCTTACCACAGTTCAGGTATGCACATTGTGTGTGGTTGTATAGCTGCACACGGATGCTAGCAGGTTTGGGTGCAGGGGTATACATGGGTGTGACTGACATGTACAATGAGGCTATTGTGTAGTACATCCGAATGCATGGGTTCTGCTTCTGGATATTACACTTCATCATACACCATCCAGTGTATGCAACAGAGACGTTGCTGGGTCTGGGATATGTTGCTATGCACATGTTTGCCTGTGTTTGAGGTATCTTGCTTCCTTACTGTTGTTATGTCAGCACAGCTACCCGGCTATGTACTGTCACTACTGCTTGTGACCATTATGGTTGGCACCTTTTCCAATGCCCATAGTGGGGCATGTTATGTGGACACTTGAATTTGCAGGACTACACATACCCAGGGCTAGTGCAGTTGACAGAACTTCACTTGTTTGCCATACTATGAGCTTATTCTGTAAGCGTTTGGGTTCCTTATTTATTTTCTTATGCCATGTCTGTGTTCCATATCGTAATGTATATGTTTTATGCTACTATTTACATGTATATTGCGGAATTTGCGTGGCAGGGGATCGGAGGTCATTTTCCATTTTACGATTGTTGCAGGGACACGACTGTCCAATCAGGGACTGTCCATGGCACATTGGGACAGCAGGTAACCCTGGTGACCATGCCCATGTCGCTGCTGGGGTTTCCACCTTTTCCATTTTCCGATCTGGGATATTTCCGGGACTCACATCTGACTTTACAGGCCGACACATACAAACGGTCACTATATAGCATAGAAATTCACTTGTTTGCCTAAATAATTTGCTTATTATTGTGGCAATTTCCTTGCTTATTCTGTTTATTGTGTCATTTAGGTATTTCTGTTACAGAAATAACCAATTCATGCTACCATTACATTACATACTGGATATCATTGTGTCCTACAATCGTAGCACATCAGCCATTTCTAATACGTTTTTTCGGGACACAACTGTCCATGGAGAGACTGCCCCAACCAAAGTGGGACAGGTGGTGACCTTAGTCGCTGCTCCTATGTCGGTGCGGCGCTGACATGCGGCTGTACACCTTCTCTGAGTGTAAACACTGACAGTGCATTGCGGGACGAAGGCGGTCTTATGCGTATCCTTTGCTCCTTGGACGGGTACACTTATGCCTTCGTGGCTTCTATTTGCTTCTCCGTTAATTTGGAACGGGGACTATGTTGCATACTGTACGTGTGTTTCATTCTGCACGGGACCTGGCTGCTGCCATTACTATTGTGGGCGGACTGTGGCTGTCAGCACATTAGGTTGCTCACCTCATGTCGGCTTAGACACGCCTCCAGACGCATCCTACCTGGGCTCGCTCACGTACACTACGCACGTGTCTGTGATTCCGGTGCACTCTCATTAATATGTATATGGCGCTACTGCGCCGGATATTCCATGCACCGCCGGCGCAGGCCTTACGCCGGCCTTGCGCCGAGCTTCATGAATCCCGGGGATAATAAAGCAAATACAGAGGCAGTGTTACTCAAAGAAAAAAATAAAAATTATAAACTATAAAAATTGTAGTAAAAAATTATACTAATCAATATACTACACATATGAGAAGGTATGAGCAGGAGTCAGTTAAGAGAAAAATAAGTTATATTTTATCTTCATATTATGAAGAAAAGGGTAATAGCTAGATTTGAAGGCTTAGGTTAGAGTGGAAGAAAGGATGGGGAAAAAGATATCAGTCTGGGTTAGCACATGGACAGAGCCAATGAGTTTTGAGATGTTTTTTAAGATGTTTTTTAAATAGAGAAGTCGAGGCAAGGGTTGATAATTCAGAAGGAAGCAGGTTCCAGTTTTTACCTGCAGTGTTTGAGAAAAGTGAATCACTGGCTTTGTTGGATTTAATAGAGGAAACTAGAAGCTTATTAGCAGAGCGTAGTGTAGCTAGATTTTTATATGGTGTAATTAGATTAGTGAGGATAGGAGTGTTGTTAGGGTGGTAGAGGATCTTTTGAGTAATAAGTAGTTGTTGACAGAGTATGTGGTTTTGCAATTCTAGCCATTCAAGTTGTTTGAGGTTGAGGCAGTGGTGAGTTTTAAAGGGGGAGCATGTAATGAATCTAGCTATGCTATTGTAACAGGTGGAGAGTTTAGATAAGTTGGCTTTGGATAGGTTAGTATATATAACAGAGGCATAGAAGAGAGTGGAAATTAGGTGGGTCTGGGAAATAGTTTTCCTTGCAGAAGGGGTAAGGAAGGGTTTAATTCTATAAAGGGTACCAAGTTTTTTTGTTGACAGACTTTATGGTGCAGTTGATATGGTCATCAAAGCTGAGACAATTATCAATTGTTACACCTAGTAGGTGGGTTGTACTGTCTGGGGTCATGTTGGTACCATTGTTAGAGGTTATAGAGAAGAATTGAGTAGGTGATTTATGGGTTGGAGTAAAAAACAGTTGTTTTGTTTTTTTGGGATTCAGGAGTAGGCAGTGTTCCAAAAACCAGTTTTCAACATTATTAAGAATAGTTTGGGTGAGATTGTGGAGAGAGGGTATATTCTTGGCTGAACAGATTAAGGTGGAGTTGTCAGCATATTGAATGCAGGTCGCTTGAGGTATGTTCATGTGTAGATTGTTAATAAACAAGGAAAAGAGTAGGGGGACCTAAGATAGAGCCTTGAGGAACTCCAATATTTACTGGGAGTAGTGAAGACAGACTGTTTTGCCAAAGTACTGCTTGATGTCTATTTTCCAAATAAGACCTAAACTATTGTATAGATTGAGGATCGAGAGAATGGGCCTTAAGTTTGTCTAGAAGTAAGTTATGGTTAACCATATCAAAGGCTTTTGACAGGTCAATAAATAGTGCAGAGGAAAAAGAGTTATTGTTACGATTTTTGTTTATAGAGTTGGTAAAGGATAAGAGGGCAGTTGATGTCCTATGGAATGGCCTAAAGCCATGTTGGCAATTTGCTAGTAGGTTATTTTGCAGTAAGTGGTTAAGTAGTTGTTTGTGAATACATTTTTCCATTATCTTAGCTAATGGGGAGAGTAAAGCAATAGGATGAAAGTTAGAAAGCTCAGTAGAAGGTCCACCTTTATGTAGGGGGATGATGTGGTATACTTTTCATAAAGTGGGAATTTTGCCTTCGGAGATGGTTCTGTTAATAAGTATAGAGATGGGAATGTCTATGGCTTTTGTGGCAATTTGTAGGTATTCAGATGGGAGACGGTCAGCAGAAGGAGTGCAAGGTTTCAATTTTTGAAGTAATTTTCAGATGAGAGATGTAGATACCGGTTGTATATGAAAGGCGGGAGATGAAGTCTTGGGTATATCTAGTGGGGAAGCAGTGAAGGATGGTAAGGAATTAGCTAGAGTTTGAATGACTTCTGTAAAATAGTTATTAAAGGTGCCCGGTATCTGTTTGGAGTTGTTATGGTTGAAACCGGCTGGGTCTGGAGTAGTAGTGTGACCTGGTTGAAGAAGTTTGTTTATCCCTGACCAAACTTTTTGTGGAGTTTGATGACTGGTTTGTTGGAGGTAAAGGTAGAAGTCTTTTTTGTCTCTAAGAATATCTTTCTTGGTGGCATTTCTTAGCTGTTTAAAGAGGAGGTTATCTGTTCGACATTTGGTGGCTCTCCATTTAGTCCAGATTTTATTTCTAAGGAGTATCTTTTGTCTCGTTTGTTTTGTGAGCCAAGGGGCAGATTTGGTTTTTATTCTAGTAGAACGATAAGGTGTGCATGGCAGTCAAGGATTTGAAGAAAGTTAGTATTAAAGTAGGTAACAGCCTCATCCAGTTCAAGATGGGTTAGTGGTGACCAGTCACATGCTTGTAATTCATTTAGGAAGCTGTCAGGATTGAAGATTTTTTTTGAGCGAGAGATTCTAAGATTATGAGTAGTTGGAGTATGGACCTTTTGTCTAATAATGTAGGTAAGCATATGGTCACTGATATCGTTAGGAAGGGTTCCTGGAGTATAAGTTTCAGGGTGGCTGTTAATAAGGATCCAGTCCAGAGTAGTTTCCTTACTGCTAGGTTTGTGGATTCTAGTAGGAGTTGTTATTAATTGTGAGAATCCAAAGAGGTTTATGTGGTTAGTAGGGTTAAGAGAACTACAAGTAGACCAGTCGATGTTAAAGTCACCCAGTACAATTGTCTCTTGGGGTAGTTGGGTAGAGAGGTAACTAAGTAGGTTTTCAAGAGTATTGGTATTATTACCTGGGGGGAGATACATGCAAATTAGATAGATGGATTTGGAGGTATTGATCTGGAGTTTGGTAGTTAGGATTTCAGATTTGGTGTCTGATGGTAGAAGCACAATAAAGGTTGAGATTTTGGAAGTTAGATTTATAGAGAATGGCTATACCTCCACCTTTTTTGGTTTTACAGTCACTTCTAAGGACATTGTAGCCAGGAGGGGTAATTTCCTGGTCTAGAGTGGATGATTTAGCCAAGTTTCTGTAAGACATAAAATGTCAAATGAGTGGACATTGAGGAGAGCATGCAGGTGGGAAATTTTATTGTTAATACTTCTAATGTTAAGGTGAGATATCAAGAGGGAGTTAGATGGTTTAGTTAATGTAGAGACCATAGGCACTGTTACATTTTCAAGGTTATTGGTATAGTAATCATTGGGGCCTGGGTTAGGATGAATATCACTGTCTAGGAGGGGATGTTGCTGGGGGTGTAGTATAGCTTTAAGGAGTTTAAAGAGGTTGATAAAGGTCTTTTTGGTATTGAAGTAAATAATGTGTGTTGCTCTATGATATTTAGGTAGTATATAGTTAGAGGTACAGGTTATGTTACTGTGGTTAAGGGAGTAGCTGAATGAAGATGGTAATGTTTGTTGGATGTAATGGTTTTGTTCAGGTAGAGTAAGATTTTCAATGGAGGTGAGTGAATAAGGTATGGTAAGACAGGCTATTATGGTAGTTAAGAGTAGTATGTTTGTGAAAATAGTTTTATTTATTGAGGTCATAGTAATAAGTATATTTTGTAGGGAGTAGTTTGTGATTGGTAGGTGGTGTAGAAAAAGAGAGGAGAGTGTTTCAAGAGATTGAGCAGGGTTTAAAATATATTGGTAAGAAATTAGTGGAGGTTTGGATAGGAGTTAGTATTGGGAGGTATATTGTATAGAAAAAGGTTGGAAAGGGGAGGGAGTGCTTCAAAATAGAGTAATTAGTACAATTTAGGAGAGATAGAGATAGGGGAGTAGACTGGTGATGCTGGGGTCTGTGATAGGAAGAGAAACATGGGGGAGTGGTCAGTGAAGTATAAGTGTAGGACCACTGGGGGTGAGTGGAAATTGAGGGTAGGGTAGGGGAGCGGAGTGAGCCCGCAGGGCGAACGGAGCAGGGCAGAGCCAAGAAGACCAGAGCAGAGGAAAAACAATCCAGCTCCACGTGGTCCTGTTGAGTCTTCCTGGCTACAGAGAACTGAAAAAAAGTGACTGCTTTCCTGATTAAGTATCCTGCTGTTTTTTATATTTGTTTTACCTTCTACTGCTTACCTAGAGCAAGCTTTAACTGTTTTCATAGTTATTTACTGCATTTTTTTATTATCTGCACTTAAAAGTACATTTTAGTCAAAATTAGTCTAATTCAAGTCGAAAAGTGTTTGTTTGCTGTTTAATTTAATTGTTTGGCTGCCCACTAAAGTGCGCTAGCCTGTACTACTGACTTATTGCCTTTTCTGCATTTCTGTGTGTTTCTATTTAAAAACAAAAAAAACAAAAAAACATTCCTTGTTTTCCTGCCTCTCCTAAGCTAGTTAGACCAGTTTACAGGCCTTGTTGTATCCTGGGCTGTGTTGTAGTTCCTGTGTTGTCCATTGCCTTACTTGGATAGAAGGAAGTTTCTTAGCTCACCAGTGGGAGTGGGGATCCCTGAATAGCCTACCTGTCCTTGAGGGAAGTGACCTCAGCACAAGAAGCTGTAGTATTTGGTCATTTTGGACCATTTCTAGCTCTTTTGAAGTTCCCTGGTTAAAATCTGCCTCTGGCATTTTTTTGTAGCCATATTGCTCAGACGCAGCTCCACGTGGTCCTGTTGAGTCTTCCTGGCTACAGAGAACTGAAAAAAAGCGACTGCTTTCCTGATTACGTATCCTGCTGTTTTTTATATTTGTTTTACCTTCTACTGCTTACCTAGAGCAAGCTTTAACTGTTTTCATAGTTATTTACTGCATTTTTTATTATCTGCACTTAAAAGTACATTTTAGTCGAAATTAGTCTAATTCAAGTCGAAAAGTGTTTGTTTGCTGTTTAATTTAATTGTTTGGCTGCCCACTAAAGTGTGCTAGCCTGTATTACTGACTTATTGCCTTTTCTGCATTTAGCGCGGAGTTGCCACTACAGCACCATCGGGCAGCGCCGGTTAAACAAGGTTAAACTATTTCTGGCTCCGTAAAGTCTGCTCTTCATTTTTTCCCTTAGAACTGCTCTACTTGTAATCTAAACAGTCTATTCTCTATCTGTAAAGCTCAGCACTTGTTCCTAAAGCATTTTTAGTCAGGTAAAGCACTTCTATATTATACAAAGTACTTCACTAGCTTAAAACCCCCTTGAGTACCCACTTCCCTATAGGTACTTTCTGACTCAGTTACACAGCAAACTTTTTCATTTCTTCTAGCATGTCAAAGGGTCAGTTGCTAGCGTCCTCTCCTGCTCAGCTGGTGAATCTGGGAATATTGAGGCAATGTTACAATTGCCTCATGTACACAGACAACCCTCTCCTCCTCCCACAAAACACAAATACATGCGAGAGATGCAACTATATAGCCAAACTGGAGGCTGAGCTCTCTCAACTCAGGACTGGCAAAACCAGACAGGAGGAGAAGGTAACCACACACACCATAAACCCAGTCTCACATAGAACTATCACAACTACAAATCAAACACATAAACACACAAAGACATACTCGGAGGCACTGATCAAAAATCTACCAAAACAGCAGAGGCCTCCAAAGCAGACACCCAAACAACTGCCTCCTCATGACATAACACAAGCAACACATAGATCACAAAGTCAGTGTGCAAATCAGTCACAGCCCTTAAGGCCAAACACAATGCCAGACACACTTGTCATAGGTGACTCCATAGTCAGACACACTGACGTCCCACTCACCAGACTGAACAAGGAGAGGGTCACAGTAAGCTGCCTGTCGGGCGCTAGAATCCGCCACATAACACAAGCACTCAGGTCACTCCACAGCAAGTACAAGTATGACTCAGTCATTGTCCATGCCGGTGTGAATCACCTGAGACGTACCTCCCTGGACTACATGAAAAGAGACATAAAGGAGCTCTCAGATTATGTAGCCCAGACTGGTATGACCCTGACCCTGAGCAGTATCCTACCTTCACCAAGAATGATGCCACAATACAGAGACAAAATGATCAGTTTTAATAATTGGCTTAATTTCTGGTGTCATTCTAAGGGGATCCAATGTCTGTCTGCCTGGAATGACATGCTTGACAAGCCACGCTGCTTCGCAAGGGACGGCTTGCACCTGTCACCCCTGGGTTTCCGGATATTGGCAAAGGCTCTTGCCACCCCCATAGTGCCTTTTTTAGACAAGGCTCAAATTCTAAACCCACCGCCCTAGAAAACAATAATGGAAAAAAAACTAAGGGTAATGCTGCTCAATGCCAGAAGTCTAAATCTCAAGATGCATGCCCTCGAAGCCCTCCTCAGTATGGAGAACATCCGATGTCTGTGCTGTGACTGAAACCTGGTTCAAGGCTCCTGAGAGCACCCCAGCACTATCAGGTTTTACCTCATATCATGCGTTCCGGCCCCAAAACCCGGACCGTACCACAAAAGGAGGGGGTGTATCCATATTCATCAAGTATACCCACACCTCCAGGCTGGTGGCAACTCACGAAGCATCAGAGACCATTCAGGTGCAATTAACCATAGGCAAAACTGCTCTACAGTTTGTAGCATGTTACAGGCCACCCTCTCAAACTCAGGAACCCCACACAGCCTTCCTGAAGACACTGGAGAGTGTAAATGTCTCTCCAAACACCATCATATTGGGTGACTTCAACTACCCAAACATAGACTGGGAACATTACTCAAGCCCCAGTACCCTAGCCCAAAGGTTCCTGGAGTTCATAAACTCAAATGCTATGGAACAACTTGTCACCATTCCCACAAGAGGTGAAAATATACTAGACCTGATCATCACAAACATGGGGACAAAATGCTCCACACCGGAAGTATATCCCTCATTGGTGAGATCAGACCATAAACTAATCTCAGTGGAGATCCACATCCCGCCTCCACCCCCAACAAAAAAGACCACAGTGAAGAACTTCTCAAAAGCCAACTTCACACTTCTTAAGACTGGTGTGGTATCCTTCAAGGCCCCTGAGCCATTGGAAACCACAACCCATGCTGCTGAATCCCTTACAAATGCTTTCTACGAGCACCTCCAGGATTGCATGGATCAAGCAATCCCAAATAAAATCAAGACCCTTTCCACCAAAGGCAAGCGCCCGATCTGGTGGACCCCAGCCATAAACAAACTTTACAACAAGAGGAGAAAGCTACTAAAAGATAGAGCAAAATCCCTAAAAGGGAAGACATCTCTGATCAATGCTAGTAAAAAACTACGATCACTCATAAAATCATCCAAGGCCAACTTTGAGAGAAAAATCGCCAAGGACTCAAAAGACAATCATAAGGCCTTCTTTAGCTATGTTAGAAATCTGGGTGGAAACTCCCAGATATGCTCAGATTTAGTCCAAAATGATACAAAAATCACTGAACCCACAGACATTGCAAACATACTGGCAGACAGGTTCAGTAAAAATTTCTCCCCTCCCTCCCCCCCAAAAGGAGAAATATCTATCCCAGCAGAGTGCAGCCTCCCAATCATCTCAAATGCCCAGGTGAGAGCTGCTCTCTCTAAAGCTAAAAACACAGCATCAATGGGACTGGATGGTGTCCCCAGCTGTGTGCTACACGAACTCAATGAGGAACTAAACCCACACATAAGGCTGCTGTTTAATCTTAGCCTTACCACAGGATACGTACCCAAAGAGTGGCGTACGGCAACTGTGGTCCCACTCCACAAAGGCGGTGCTTCTACGGACCCTGGTAATTACTGCCCCATAAGCTTAACAAGCCTGGTCTGCAAAGCTATGGAGAGGATCATAATGGAACTCATAAATAAAGACATAGGGGACCTACAGACATTGGATCCTACCCAATTCGGCTTTGTCAAGGGCAGATCATGCCTCTTGAACTTGGTCGACTTTTTTGAAACAGTCACCAAGGTCATTGATGAGGGTAAGGCAGTTCACACAGCCTACCTTGACCTTGCAAAAGCTTTCGACACAATACCCCACTCGGGTATCGTAGAAAAGCTCACCAGCTTAAATGTAAACCCATATGTCACAAGATGGGTCGCAAACTGGCTCAAGGACAGAACCCACAGGGTTAGAGTTGCTGGTGCCATGTCAGACTCCAAGCCGGTCACAAGCAGTGTCCCACAGGGATCAGTCCTGGGCCCCCTCTTGTTCGGCATCTACTTTTCAGAAGTGCAGGCAAACATAGGAGGATTGTGGCTGACAAAGTTTGCAGATGACTGCAAACTGGGCCATAGTTGAAAATCCATCAGACACAGATATCCTTCAGAGAGGTCTCATAGAAATGGATAACTGGTGCCAGAGCCATGGCCTTAAGCTAAACGCCAAAAATGTATAGTCATACCCTTTGGTAAAAACAAGGTAACCCCAAGTTACCACATAGGTGGCAATCCATTAAGCACAGAAGAGGTTATCAGGGACCTGGGGACCCAAGTTGACAGTAACCTTTCTTTTGACACTCATTGCCAAAGTGGTTAGGAGGACCTTCTACATTGCCCACCTGATTATGAAGGGATTCACATCCAGATCAAGGGAGGTCATTGTTCCCCTGTACTCTTCACTTATCAGACCAATGATTGAGTACAATGCCCCATTCGGAATGTATCTTACCCGACACCTGCAGCAATTGGAAAGACCCCAAAAGTTCCTCACCAAAAGGATAAAGGGGCTCAAAAATATGCCATATGCTGCCCGACTGAAGAAACTCCAGCTCTATTCAGTCGCATACCATCTGCTCAGAGGTGACCTGTGCCTGACATACAAGGCCATGTCCAACCCGGGATTAATGGACATGCTCCACCTCAAAAAATCCAAATCCACCAGAGCCACAAGAGCAAGAGACTTAAACCTCAACACGGATATAAATAGGACGTGCTGGAGGGACAGATTCATCACCCAGAGACTCCCTATGCTGTGGAACAGAATCCCGGTCCATGTGAGACAGAGCACCTCGCTGGCTCTGTTCAAGAGGAATGTTGACCAGTGGATGGGAGATCATAGGTTTACCCCAGGGATCATCTCTGTATCACTGCTGGACAGAGGCATGGCAAACTAATGGGTATAGTATTCTTCAACTTAAGGGGTGGTGAAAGCCACACAACTCTGGCTAGGCTTATAAATGCCCTAGGGCAGATAGCCTAGTATGAACCTATGAACCTATGAATCAGAGAAGTAGGGAGATGAGGGCAAGTAAGGTATCTAAGCTTTAAAGGATTATGAAGTAAGGGAATAGAGAGCTGAAAAAGGGTATAAAGTAGTGGCAAAGGGACTTGTAATGTGGAAGACTGAGGCAAAGAGACTAAGAATCTATTTTATTAACCCAGGCTAGAATGCTAGTAAGTAATGGGGAGTGTAAGGGTACTACTGCCCTCAAGTGGACACTCAAGGTACTGTTAAATAATGCTCTTTCAGAAGTAGAACGGGTAATAGTGTGGGAAATAGGAGAAGAGAGAAAAGAAAAGCAATAAGTATATACAAGGAGGAGGGTGAGTTACAGCAGGGAGGTTAGTTTGGGAGTATTGGGGATATAGTATAGATGGCTATAGCTGCTGGTTGTCCTGGCAGGGAGCGTTTGCTTACACAAAAACAGTGACAGGATATTGTTCAGTTAAGCTGTAAGATGTAATGTAGACATACTTCCAAATAAATAGTCCTGGTTCTCAAGGCAGTACAGTTTATGGAGGGCAAGGCTCTAATTCCTGCACTGGAAGGAGGTATCAGAAAATTAGCTGATGACTAGGAAAGCTCAGGTCTTCAGTCAGACAGCAGGACACGGACGCTGGGGCGATTCACTAGCAGAAGGGTTGTAGGCTTGAAGAGAAGTAGAGAGAAAGTATTAAGGACACAGTGCAATGTAGACTATGCATTAGTATAGGCAGCAGCAGTTAAGCACCATTTATAGTGATACACAGTACATGCAACACATCTACAGGACTGGTAGAAGTTACTGTTACAATAGCCATAGAATAAAATAGTCAATTAGGCAGCAGTGAAATTAGGCATACTCTAACACATTGAAAGCATACAGTAAGTACATGTACATCTAAAATACACATGAACCTTTACCTGGGCAGCAAGTACAAATTATACAAGGGAAAAACATCATATCTGAAGCCAAAGCTTGCAATACAAATTTGTAATAGATTAAGTTATAAATTCTGAACCACCATACTTAAAAGCCACAGCTTGTAATGCCAAATTGTGATAGTCTAGGCTATGTTATCTCAGTCACACAAAGTCTTATAATCCTTCCTTCCATACTTACTGACTGTGATCTTAAGTCAGCATGTATATCATATTTTCACTCCACTCTGTTTCACTGCAGCTTTATTTCAGTATCACATCCTTTATTAACATATCAGTTAATATTTGTGTGTATAACTGTGGAAATGGCATTCACACTAATTATCATTACATCTGTCTTGTAGGGTTTATGTCAGAAATGTTTCTTATACACTTCTGTTACATTTGTCTATGGGATATCAGTACACTTTAAGTATTTCCCCTCTCCAACATTACCACATCATTATAACACATTTTTGTGTACCAGCTCTCCCATTTCACTTCCCCTCATTCTAGATTGTTTCCTTGTACTTGTCCTGAAATATGTGTGGACTACTGTGCATGGTCATTCCTGAGCATTGCCTATATGCAATCTGTTTTGTTTACATTGTGTGCTGGTGCTTGCAAGCAACTTTCCGTGGCCATGAACACTATTGCTGGTTGTGGCAAGATGCTAGGAACCATGTAGGTGTGATGAGCAGCATGCATATTTGATTAGCACAGCTGGTCATCTTGCTAATATGCTTACATCATGTATTCTTTTTAGCGCAAAGTCTACATGATTATTGAGGAATCCTAGGGAGAGGATATTTTCCCAAGCTGTAAAGATGAGGATGCCCTAACCCATTATTATCCACTGTGTAACTTATTCATTGAAGGAGAGGCTTCTTTTCTGCATTTGGTCTCTGGAGAAACCATCTTAGTCAAGGCATCAGAGCCAGATCCAGCACTAGGCAATCTAGGCAGTCACTTGGGCCCACCTGCTGGGAGGACCCCCTGCTGGCTGACAGGGAAAGCACTGAGTAGGCAGCTGCTACTACAATTATATTTTTTTAATTTAAAAAAATTACACGTGTTCTTTAAGGGCGTTCGTCTTTAAGAATGCCCTCTACATCTGTACGTCCCTGTGTGCATCAACACACACACGAGCTGTTGCTTGCTCTTCTTTTTTTCGTGTGCAGACTGTAAATACAAGACATTCCTGCTGTCTGCTTCTGAATGACCATCCATTGTTGCTGCCTGCTTAAGCACAGACAGACAAATGACCATCCATCTGTAAGGTGTAGTTGTGTGTCTGTGTGTTTATGTAGTTTTTCTGTCAAACATTATGTCACCTTGTAAATAGCTTTTTGGTTCTCTAAATGCCAGTGCTCATATCAATGCCACTGTCAATCTAGTGAAATGCATGAAATTTTCAATAGTATAGCTTGTGACAACCACCATTCCTACTGTTTTGATGGCAAGAGAAAGCCCAGCATTGGCATTCTCCTAATAATGCTTTCAAAGTTCAAAACTCTAATATGTGCATTGCTTCTTCTCGAGTGTTATGTAGTTGTTATCAGCTACTATAGAAAGTAAGCTCATTGAGCAAATTTCATTTATAAAATTGTACATAATCTATAGGGTCATAAACATTTAAGAAAAAAATAAAGCACTTGAAAAGAGCCACATTAAGAATTTCATGTCTTATTTAAATTAGGTATGAGTGTCTTAAAAATAAATATAATTATTTTTCTTTGGGTGATATAATCTTCAAAAATGTAGACATTTTTCAGCCACATCCCCAGGAAACAAACTAGGAGCTGACAATCACATTATAGTATGAAATAGAAAAAAACCCTCAGTGACAGCAACGGTACCATTACATACAGTAACTGGTCTTACAGCATTAGAAGAAGCCTGTTATGTTTGCCATCAGCTGACATACATTAGAATAACATACAGTGAAGTCTAAAGCAAACTGAGGAGCAGTACTGATGCTTGGACACTAGTTTATTATATGGAATGTAGATCATCATAACCACTTACATAACATCTAATTATGCTACTTTCTGTTATACTTTTAATTAGAAAGGAATAAGACCTACTAATTTTGCATTACCTTTTTTAATGTTTCATAATAGGATGTGGTCTTAAGGCAGACCTCTATCCACATACATAAACTACAACAAAAAATAGCGTGACTAGGTGCTGGTGTACTATTGTATGCTAATTCTTAGGCGGCATCCAAGAAATACCATTATGTAACCTAAGCTTTGCACACTCTAGAACCTCATATTTTTGAACTGTTCTTTCCAGATACAAAACTGGAAAATGGACTATGAGTAACAAAATATGTTGAAAGCAAACTGGGTGGTATAATTACTTCAATAAAAGATGTTCACCTTCTCCAACACAGTTGACAAAAATACACACCTAATAGCAATAATTGCATTCTGTTTAATGTCAGTTAAAATAACATTGTGAAGTTTGTCTAAAAGGGCATTCATTGTCATCAAAAAATAAACATGCAAATCACAGGAAATCATAGGAAACCACACCATCATCAGCTCTGTGACACAGAGAGGTAAAGCTCTTTACACTGACTTGATACACGCAAGAGTAACTAGCAGCCTAGTGTCTGGAGGAGCCAATGAGTGGGGATAGGAGTGAGTTGTCAATACAGGCCTGCACATTCCTGGTGGGGGCTGGGTGCTGGTGGGGGGTCCAACCTGCTGCAGTGATGGCACAGAGTTGTTGCATGGTACGCAGCATGTGTTTGGGTTGCACAGTAACCTCCAATTTCATAGGGGAAGGCAGCACACACATGGGAGGAGGAGCCTGAAAAAGAAAAAACTCTCATGATTGCCTGGATGTTGAAAATACCTTGACCAGGTAGGTCTCACCATTGTGGTATAGAATAAACAGGCACAATGAGGGGGGATGATGATTAGCAAGCATGGAAGACAGAAAAAGAATGAAGATTCTGTCATTAAATATGACTGCCAATTGTAGCCAGCAATTTAAACTCTGGCCAGTGTTTAGCTACCAAAGTAAAAAAAAATCGTATTTTGTAGCTCAGTTACAAAGGGCATGTCTAATCATTCCAGGTAAGTTACTGTACTATTTTATACTTCATTATTATTGTTGCATTCTGTAACCATTAAACAAGCCACATGAAAGATCTTAAAAAAGGTCCATTGATTCCTTCCTAGTAATAACATAGTGTTGTAGAACATAGACTACTTGGAATATTTCAGAAAGTGTCATGATATCAAATTTTTATTGGACTTGTGTGTATGTGTGGCAGGTTAGTTAATTTGCTCAGGCTCAAACACTGTACCATGGTTATAGGAGACAATAGACTGAATCCTCTACACCAACTACCAGACTAATCAAAAAATGAGTTTCAATGCATTTTAAGGAATTATGAGTTTCAGTGCATTTTCAAGGAGTTGTGAGCTTCAAGGCAAGAGACATTTACTGCTGCTCATGCTACATTTGTTTTCAACATGCAACTATTTTGTTTAGCAAATGGTCATCACTGTTTGTGCTGGAGAATTTGGAAGCAGTGTTAGTAGCACAACATGTAGCATGCTTTCTTTTGATGCAGAAGTCTGGGGGTTCTACCCCCAAGCATATATCTAGATTGCTGATACTGTACTTTAAGGGGGGCATTGCATTCCTGATTCTGCCCAACATTGGATGAGATGCCTAGTAACTATGCACCTGTTGTTGGTTTACCATTCCCTACTGCAATATCACCAGCTTACCAATTTTTTTAAATGTAACATAGGAAATTTATTCTTCAAGGGCAGAAGGCAATGAATTTGTAGAGGAAACACTGAAATATAAAGTTGTTTGCAGCAACCTCTTCATTAGTTACAGATCTATTTAATGTGGAATTATTCTGCAGAAATTGTGCATATTGACTAATATTGGTGGATTGTAATGACAGAAGTCTGAGTGGCCTTTTATGGTTGAAATGTTCTGAAATGGG
The DNA here is from genome assembly GCF_019279795.1 of Protopterus annectens. NCBI lineage: Eukaryota > Metazoa > Chordata > Ceratodontiformes > Protopteridae > Protopterus > Protopterus annectens. The sequence continues at coordinate 1,344,026,047 of NC_056733.1, read as the reverse complement.
CAGTTTTGTCATTATTGGTCTATATGTGTTATTTGATTGCTTACTAGAAAAATGTTCAAAACTACAAATTTAAAACAGACTGTAACAAATGGTGCTGTATTATCCAAGGAATATAATTTAGTGCAATCAAGAAGGTGAATCTAAGAACACATGCAGGTATGCATGGTCTTAAAAATGTGTGAAAGGGGCCTATGATTTGAAAACAGCCCAAAGGTTAACTTTATCAGCCATAAGCCAGATGCATTTTCTTTGAATGTGGGTTTCAATTCTGTGTCAATGAATGTGAGTCTCAGGGGCAGAGATGTTTACTGTTAATGCCAAGTCTGTTTTTATTGTGAGACTGTACTGTTTTGTTTAGCAAATGTCTATGTGTTTGTGTTATAAAATTTGAAATAAAAGTTTTAAACTAAATCCAAATATCTGTAATCATTGTAAAAGTAAAGAAGAAAATAATGTGCACACTGACAGGTTTGAACAGTGTTTATGGTAATTATGGAAAAATACAAAAGTAATGGGAGACTGGAATGGCTGTTGGGGGGGGTGATGTGGGATTGGGTGTGTGTGTGTGTGTGTGTATGTGTGTGTGTGCTGGGAAGACCACAATCCATTACCCTCTCTAGGGCCCCATTTGACCATAATCCAGCTCTGGTTTGCACATTTTTTGAACAAAATTACTCCTCTGAGATTAAGAAACAAAGGTTTTTGTTTCTACTTATAGTTAGAATGAGCAGGCAAAGCCAACTGAAATTTAAACTCTCTATCCTGCCACAATTAGACTGGCTTTTGTAGGGGCTCTCAGCATTTTTAATCAGTGGAGGAGGACCTGTTTAAGGCTGCAGAGGGAGACTGCGGCTGCTACTTCAAAGCAACCTTCTACTTCCAATGGAAGGTCTAGCATAATATGCCATCTGTAGTGATATACCATCCAACAAGCCATTCCTGCTGTATTACTGATGGCTACAGGAACTGGTAGTAGGAAGGGCAGGGTTATTTCAGAACTGACTTTGCAGGATTGCTGTTCACCCTTTGGGTGTTCCTTTATGTATGCTCAGTCTGTAGAGGTGGATTGTACTGAAGGGCCAGAACTTATTAGGAATTATGCAATTTTATAATATAGACCCTCAGGTAAACTAACTTTTATAAGTGGACCCATGACGTCATTTCACTGACATACTCAGAGGTATGGACCTACTATTCCTGTGGTCTGATTGTACAGTTTATCCAGTTCTCTATGATGTAATAGTGGAATCATTTTCTGACTGGAAAATGCATGTTTTGACTGCGGTTTGCAAAATTCTTAAGACCACAGCAAGACTTGGAAGTCATGTTCCATTTTTTGTTTGTTAAACTGGCAGGCAGGTATATCCCATTGTCAAGCAACTTACATATTCCCAACAACAACAGAATTTCTATAAAATGTGTTATTCAGGAATGTAATGAGGAAATGGTTTTAATCAGAATAAGAGACAATGCTGGTAAGAATGTTCATTTTCTGGATGAAATAATTATTGGATTTTGTCTGGAGTTTTTTTTTTTAGTTTAAAGGCCATGGTATTACAATAATTTCAGCTAACAACTTGGTTATTACTTCATTGAAGCTGGATGTCCCTGAATATATAATGCCCCTGAATATATAATGTTTGTGTTTTCCTTGGGAGTTAAGTTTGTGCTGACAAATTTTTCAAACTGGGTTGATTTTCTAAGAACAAAAATGATTCTAAAAGCAAAACTGACTGGGATTCAGTGAGTTGAATTGATTCTTTTTGCTTACCTGTTAGTGAATTAGATGAATGTGACAATAATGGAGGGATTCATAAAGGTTACACCCCTCCACCAGCTTATATCATAGACAACACTCTGCTCCAAAAAGAAGATGTGAGAAACCTTGGAACATTGGTAGGTAATTCTCTTTCTCTCATTTGATCATCATCTTGATCAATTTGTGCTTTGGAAATCCTGGCACAACTGCTCACAAAAGGTGTGTCTTCTAGATCAAAAGAAGTCCATATCCCTCTATATTCCACATTTATCAAGCTCATCTTAGAAGGCAATGCCCCCCTTGGGGTATATTTTACTAGACATATCAAGCTGATGGAGAGGCCTATAATGTTCTTAACAAAAAAGATCTTGGGTCTAAAAGACTTGAGCTGCTGGTAGAAGCTAGAGGCTCTGTCCCTGTATTCAGTCTATTATAGATGTCTCAAGGGTGATTTGCGCCTTGCTTTTCTGGACATTATGGATCCTAGAGTTCAGGACTTGTTACATCTCCACAAATCAAACAATCCAGTGAACACTATGGCCAGAGATTTGCAGTTGCTTCAGCAAATAAACAAATCATGGTGGACAGAAAGATTTATCACATGACCATCCCTTCTTTGGAATAAACTCCTACTCCAGATAAGCATCATGGCACAATGTCTTCCTTTAAACTAGAATTTGAAAACTGAATGAGTATTCACAAATTGATCCCAATTTAAGAGGCCTATCACTCTGGGCAGGAGATAAGGTCTAAGGGTGGGTACTGGCAAGGCATAAATGACTACATGACCCAGTTGTCTTGTATTTTCTCTCGTTATTTTACTCTATGACATAATCAAATTCTGCTTTAACTCTGTGTCTGTTGTGCTCTTTTTGTAGACTTCGATTTCACACTCATAGTTATCTATGACACGCTGACATGTTTTATTTATGTTACTTACCAATGAATAATAGACAACATATGAAAATGCAACTTATAGGAAATAAACAACATTGAGTTTGTTAATCTAGGATGTTCTGTAGTGGAGATCGTAATCACTGTGTGTTACTTGTTAGTCATACTTTCATATTTACATTCATGTTTTCATAACTAAGAGGTACAAGGTATTGAGTGCCATAGTGTGAAAAGTCATAGAGATATTGTTAGTTGTATATTACTAATTATGAGTATATGCAATATATCCACATGTACATTATTAATATTTCCAAAACTTACGACTTACACATTGTTGCATGGAATCAGGTAAAATCTTAGATGATGTTTAAGAACATTGTCACTTATACTTGAACTGTAAATTGTACGTGTTCAGAGATATTCAGTGCTATTTATGATATTCCCCCAGATTTAATAAAATCCATGTAGGCATATTGTAGAGCCTACATGGAAGTTACCATGTCCGTGTACGCGGTTCATCCTCGGTAGCGAGCCATGTATATTAATGGTGGCGCATTGCTGAGGGAGCGTCATAGAACACTGTTACTGAATCAGTATAAGGAGTATGTGCCTGTCCGCAGATTAGTAACACACCCCATACACTGTCCAAGTGCATGATATCAATGTATTTATTTATTTATTTTTAAGTTTGTGCAGCGCAGTGTGGCGTGAAGAACTTGACATGTGCCAGAGATCTAGAAATAGCAACCGGTTGCATTTAATTTTTGAGTCAAAGGTCAAGGTTAAGCATTGCTTAGTGGGTTTCCATGGCTCGGTGCTTAGCAGTACTTGAACGTGGCTCAGAGGTACATGTAAAAGTGTAGCAGCATTCCACATAGACAAGTGGATAGAGTTATGGCCTTATGTACAGTAGGTGCGGGGTTTGAATGCATGGAAGGGAAATTAAGGAATTATTTTCACAATATAAATTATGCCAATTATTTTTAAATCACGATCTGCTGCACTCAACTAAGCTCTGCTAAGCCTTGGTAAGCCATGATAAGTACTGCTTAAACAATCTCTGTTTAGGCAGTGCTTGGCAGTGCTTGGCACCACTTGGCTGTGCTTAGCTCTTTTGCATACTGCTAAGCACTGCTAAGCATTGCCAGTTTAATCACTGCTCAGTTCAGCTGCACTGGTTTGTGTGGTGCCAAGCATTGTGCTGCATCTGTAAAAATTGCCCAATGGTGTGTAAGGATTGGAAAAAAGGGCTATATTGCACCTAATAGGCCGGAATACACCATAATCCACTGGAGTTCTGTTGCTGAAGGATACAATGACAGGTGCTGGAGAGGGTTTGTGCTTTCAGGCACAATGGTGGAGCATTCAGGAGTCCAGGGTCATGGTCAGGCAACTTGTAAAAAACCACGAAGACTGGCTCATGCAGGGAGGTTACTGGGGCTCTGAGTGCAAAGTGGAGGCCTGCGACTAGCTAGCAAAGACCTCACCAGTGCAACTGGTATCCCTCACACAGGTGAGCAGTGTCATCACCACCACGATGACCTGAAAAGAAGGAAGGGGGCTCTATTGGATGCCTAGGTCCATGAATTCCAGGCAGGCAATATTCCACATCTGTGTAAGTATGTTTACCTGTGTTTCACCAATATTTAATCTTGAATGTCTGATAAACTGGTATGCATTAATGGTGTACTTCTCTCCCAACAGCTGCTGAGGTGAGAGCTCACAACATCAAGCTGCATGCAGGATGCCTGGCCAGGTTGTGCCATGAGTGTGGTGAGTACAGCTGTATTATGCTAGCTATAGTCAAGTAAAGACAGAAGGAGCAGAGTGTGAACCATTTATGTACAAAACATTTGTAGTGCAATAACTGTGGAATTACAGCTGTGTAATTCCAACTGTTATGCAAAAAAAACTCAAAACTATTCCATGAAATGCATGAAGGTATCTGTAATAAACTGTTGTGCAATACTTGTGGAATTAGAGCTGATATTTCAACCCAGTAACAGTATATTGTGTACACCTGCATTTTATTTAGTAATGTATAGGTTACCTAGTATCTCTGTCATGATTGCATTTCATGCGTGTGTTTTCAACTGTCACTGCAGAGTACTACAACACTGTAGTATTAGCACCAGGTCATATTTTGTTTCCAGGTGAGCTCTAGGTAAATATCAGTCAGTCAGACATTATTAGTGACTTAGTAACTCACTTTGTTAAATGCTGTGCTCAAAGTACATTTTGCCACACACAGACAAGGGTTTCAATCCAGTGCTATGTACCAAAAAAGATTACTGAGTCAGATATCTTATGATGACTGATATTCCCTCCACAGGGACTACTGTTAAATGGGTGAGGTAGCCCATATTATGTGTAAAAAATTGTTTGTTCAGATGTCACATACTACTAAAATCATTACCGCAAATGTGCTATTAATGCATAAAATAAAGGAAATATGTGCAATAATAATAAAATATATTAACATAAAAGAAATAAAATGCGTAATCTTGGTATGGCTGTATGCCTGGAGTTTCTTGTAAAGGTTGCTGCAGTCAATTAATGCATGTGATACATATGTCCCCTATAATCACTGCTATTGAGTTCTATCACCATGCTTGCCAGAAATATTTCAGTATCAGTCACGTATTGATTACAGATATCATTCTCTCCACGGGAACTACAGGTAAATGGGTGAGATAGCACATATTATGTGTAAATAATTGTTTGTTCAGCTGTCACAGACTGTTAAAATTATTACCACCAATGTGCTATTAATGCATAAAATATAGGAAATATGTGAAATAATAATAAAATATAATAAAATAAAAGAAATAAATAACGTGTAATCTTGGTATGACTGTATGCCTGGAGTGTCTTGTAAAGGTTGCTGCAGTCAATTAATACATGTGCTGCATATGTCCCCTGCAGTCACTGCTATTGGGTTCTATCCCCATGCCTGCCAAGCAAGGCATGACAGTTGTGTACTGTCTTTACTGTACACATGCATGTCTCTCAAGTGTCACACTGTCATGGAATGTAATTACTGTTACATAATCCCTCTGTCACAGATGTATCATTGACATGATTATATGTCAATAGCAAAGTAACAGTACATTAGCCCACAATACACCATGGTAGTTATATAGGTCCACCTGATGTGCAAGTCTTCTTTGTAGTTGTGTACCTGCAGGTGTTACTGCTTGGCCCATAGTGTCCCATGCGGATAGCTTGAGAGGTATGTATGTGCTACAGCAGCTATAGGGCACATTTACACATAAAGAAAGGACAGACCTTTAGAGTAGATAGCATTACTGTTGTCAACTATATAACCAATGATGATATTAATGGACTGTATTTTTCTCTCTGCCCACCCCTTATCTACATATATTTATTATTGTTATATATCGGCTATGGTTTACTGTTAACATATGTTGTTCCATAAACTTTATTTTGGAGCATGTGTTTTATTAATGTTATATATTACTATGGTTGCATATTAACATATCTTGTTGAATTACCTATTCTGTTGGCCTTATGCCATAACTGTTACTCGCATGCTGTTAATATACTAATTGTTCATAGGTTCATAGGTTCATAGGTTCATACTAGGCTATCTGCCCTAGGGCATTTATAAGCCTAGCCAGAATGTGTTTGGCTTTCGCCACCCATTTTAAATTTATTTTGCTATGCCCTTTTTCAAGGTTAGTATACTGTGCCTCTGTCTAACAGTGACACAGAAGTGATACCCGGGGTAAACCTACGATCTCCCATCCCATGTTCTGTTATTTATTGTTGTGTTTCACATAATATACATTGTACTGTAATGGGGTTATTTCCAATTTTCAGGCATGCTGTTATTACTAATAATGGCTTTATTCATAACTCACCTATATGTACTGGTTTACCTGCATAGCCACAGCATGTCAGAGTAGGTCAGTTCCTGCTGATCTGCCTAACCTACCTCAGCCAGCCATGGCACCGGGTCACAGCATGTTTGAGACCCAAGCCGGTGGTGCCTCCTCCACTGTCCCTGCACCACCTTCAGGTGAACCACCTCAGGGAATGGGGTCCATCCCCCTGAAAATGGGAGTGGAGGGTGGGTTGTCACCCAGCATTAACTACCAGCCATGGTGCACAGGCGTGTTCATAGGAGCTATGAACCTCACCTGCACTGGCTTGAGGGCAGACTAGACAACCTGATGGGGACTGCTGGCCCAGGCATCCAGCCTCCAGCACAACCACCTTTGGGGCAGCAAAGGAGCAGTGCCGACTGCCCATAGGTGGGGATTTCAGTCACACTGCTTCCATCTGGAGGCACATGCACCTCAGATTCCACAACACCGTCCCCATCCAAGGTGTTTACCCCCCTCATGTGTTGCACATCACTGGTCAGCTGTCTTGTCTGTCTGAAAATGCAACCTCTCTTACCCAACTTACCTCCCCACACATATCTACATCCCTCCACTAACATTCCACTCTCTCCTTAAAAAAAGATAGCTACTTGTCCCACAAAAAATATCGCTCCATACATAGCTCTCCATTTTCCACATCTGTCCACTGGACACAACTAATTATGAAATTAATTAATTAACACATTTATGTTGTCCTCACCAATCTCTCTGGGGTGTGAGGATCCAAATTCATGTACAAATTCTGTAAAACTGCACAGCCGTTGCTGTACAAGAAATGGGAAGCTATGGTCCTTTCCTACACCCTTCCTGCACAACCCTACCTGCCTTTCAGTATGTTTACACCCTGCTTGCCCCCATTTCAACACTGCCCTATCACCCTCTTTTTCAATGCTTTATTAATTTTTAGCACTGGCTTGTGTGGAGCAAAGCAGCACATCACGCAAACCCAAGGAAACCCACGTAACAGTGCCTTAATGGTCTTATGTGTTTCTCACAGTGTTAGACACATAAGCAAAATAATCACCCCTACTGCTTCTCAAACCCAGGCCCCTGTCAACTATAGCATAGCGCATTTGCCCACTAGGCCACTTAACTCTGAATTGAAACAGGTGTTTTCAGCAAAATGTACTGATTGCCACTGACAGACTGCAAGTACATTTAATGGGAAAAATGGGGGTGTACCTGGGACCTGGGACTGTGATGCAAACACTACACCAGTACACAGCCATATAAATAATAATGGATGTGCATGAGGCCTGGGATAACAGGCATGCCTGTCAACTGTACAGACCATTGCAGAATGAACAGATTTTTGTCCCCTATTTTTGGCCTAGTTTTCATAATATCATATTTTTCCTGAAAACGTACTGGCAAATCATCAAAGATTGAGGTTAGAGCATCATGACAGATATTTCAGTTTCACACTTCATACCCTTCATAAAACACATGTTAATGCAAAACCTGTTATTCTATCAACATTATAAGTTTGCAAGAGCAATATGTAAAGATTGTCCATATTTTTGGGCCTTTGTCCCACTTTTATTTATGGCTTTGTCCAGATTTCTTGCTCTAAGAGTTTGAGAGGTATGATAGCAGGTAATTGTTCCCTTTTATTAGCAACATCTTTAAACACATCTGCTAAGGCAGCAATGGCAAAGTACATGTATACAACTGGGACCGTGCTGCACAAATGCCTTTGAAAGCCACGTACATCATGATGGATGCAGACGTGTGTCACAAACTGTATTTATGCACATATATCTTGCAAATACACCTGCTATAACACTGACTGAGTAGCTCAGTCTGTTAAATGCGTTGGATGTAGTAGGTTTTGCCACCCCCAGTCCTGGGTTTGAATCCAGTGTGTTGCATATCAGTTGCATTCTTGTGAACACAACAAGTAATGACTGACTCAGTTTTAACCCCCACAGGTTGCTGCTACTACATTAACTTCTACCCATGTTTGCAAGTCAAAGGCCTGTAGGTAGAGTCACACTGCACATATTTGTATAGCCAAACTATATGCTACCTACTCCTCTGTTATTGGCACTGTTACATAACAGATGTACCTTATGCACATGCCTTGACTGGGCTGTATAGGGTATCCAACCTTACCCTGACTCTGCTGTGATGACACATCTGACACTGCTGCCTCAGTTACATGTACAGCTTGCTGTCCTCCAAAGAGTTCACACTCCTGTTCTATGTGTCATAGGCTGCAACTTGAACATACACAGCTGTATGTTAAGCTAGCTGCTACAGACGTGCCATACTTCACAATCCCCTAGAACAAGAGATCCAGACACAACCATACATAAAGGGTGGGAAGGGGAAAGGTCCAGCAACAGGGACATGTTTCACAGTTTGCCCCTACAAAGCTAGTGAGCTGATACAAAAGCAGCTACTGCATCATAATGCATAGCCTGATGGGTATGACATGTCACATTCATGTCTCCCTCTCCTTACTGACCTCAACCCAAAATGTTTACCACTGAACTGCCAGATAATCACAATGTCATGGGACAATGGCCAAAAATATCATGCAAAACTGTGGATACACCTCAGAAATCTCAACAGTGGACAGTATTTGTACCTATTCTCTATGATGCTGTAGTCTCCACACCTCACTAATGTCCATCTCAAAGTCTAAGAAAGGGGCCAAGGACTATATGAAGGCCTTACATATTGCACTATGGTGTCATGACATTGGCTAATGAAAGTGCAACCCAGCTGTTTTGGATGCAATTAGCAAGTCTGAGGCACAGATTGCTGCACAGGCAATTACCTGTTAATGAGTATTACCTACAAAAGGCAATCGACTGCCTATGGGGAACAGGTCTGTATGTTGTGTTGCTCACACAGACAATGGTTTTGCAAGCTATTTTCTGAGGGAACACTTCAAAAAAGGAGTGCTTCACTCTACGAGGTATGTCATAGATGTGCCCATATAATGGGAATCAGATGGTAGGATGGAGGTATGGGGAATAGGGATTACAACAGTAGGTCTATCATACATCTATTGTAGTGACATGTTTTTGATACTCTGCTGTTGATGTAATGTGATTTCTACCCACTGTTCTGAATATCAAAGTGAAGAAATTCAATGAAGAGTGGGTAAATGGCAGGAGAAATGGTATCCAAATGCCTCATCATCCAATTAGTGATGCACATGAATGGATGAACAAGATTCCCACTATTCCTACCTATTATTTAGTGAAGCCACAGCCAAAGGAACAGGCTTGGCAAAATCAGCAGAGAAAGAAGACCCTGTTGAGCTTGACTGTAGTCTGGCACTGTGAAGAGACATGAGAGGTGTAGAATAAGTGGGAGGCCTTGGCTGCCAGTGAAATACCACTACTCTTATCATTTTTTCACTTACTCGCTGAGGTGGGGGGCAAGCCCCACTGGAGCTGTCACTTCTGACTCCAAGCACTCTGGCATCTGGGCATGGCCCGCTCTAGGGACAGTGTCAGGTGGGGAGATTGACTGGGGCAATACACCTGTCAAAGAGTAAAACAGGTGTCCTAAGGCAAGCTCAGGGAGGACAGAAATCTCCCATGGAGCAGAAGGGCAAAAGCTGACTTAATCTTGATTTTCCATATGAATACAGACCGTAAAAGCAGGCTTCATGATCCTTCTGGTGTTTGGGGTTTTAAGCAGGAGATGTCAGAAAAGTTATCACAAGGATAACTGGCTTGTAGCGGCTAAGTGTTCATAGTGACATTGCATTTTGATCCTTTGATATCGGCTCTTCCTATCATTGTGAAGCAGAATTCACCAAGCGTTGGATTGTTCACCCACTAATAGGGAATGTGATCTAGGGTTAGATCATCGTGAGACAGGTTGGTTTTGTCCTACTGATGATGTGCTGTTGCAATAGTAATATTGCTCAGTATGAGAGGAACTGCAGGTTCAAACATTTGGTGTATGTGCTTGGCTGAGCAGCCAATGGTGTGAAGCTACCATCTGTGGGATTATGACTGAATGCCTCTAAGTCAGAATCCCACCTAAACATAATGATACCACAGTGCTGTGGATCTCTGGTTGGCCAGGGATAGCCAGTGGCAAAGTCGGTGAGGAGTGCGGCTCATTACTGGGTCAAAGCACAGATGGAAGGGGGCCACGTCTCTCCAGCAGTGCACCACAGTTTCATGGGGAACTGGGTGCTAAATCATTCATAGATGACCACATATACCCAGTCACCAGATGCAACAGATATTGGACATTCACATAGTGTTGACATTGAACAGGACAGTATGACAACTCACAACTGTCCCTGCTTTTATTCATATCCCAGCTCTACCCCTGTTACTCCCTTCTACAATGGTTGGCTGTTGTAGGAAAGCTAGTGGAATCTATGTTAGACATAGTAGCACTAAGTAAGGGTGCACACTCCTGTAACACCAAGCAATGTACTGTCATTCACAACCTCTCAGTCTGTCAATGCCACACATAAATAGTGCTGGCATTCTACAGGTGTCCTTGACTGTCCCTGATGTACCCTGGCTACATCACTGTTTTGTTGACATTCTTCCACCACTGGTTGAGAGCTATGGCTAACATACCTGTCAACCCCCTACAGCAGGGATTCGGTCATAGCCAAAAGTAATGGGGCACACAGGCCCACCCTCAGTGACAGGGGATACATATTGGCCATACAACGTAAAACTATGAATACACTTACAGATATTACTGTAGCATGCGTGTTTTCTGAGGGTCTGGTGTGTGACAGCCAGATTCCCTATTATCCATCAACAACCATCAATGAATGGCCAACCATTTATCAGACATCCACATGTTTGTGCCAAAAGGAACACATTCATGAGGAAGACATTCACAGTCTGCAAGCATCTGTGTAGTGGGGAGGTGAGATGTCTACAGGGAACATATACTACAGCAGGTTTGCATTGCTGTCTGTTGTTGTGGCACACTGTTGTTGCTTGATTGTCCCCATATAGTTGTTGTAATATCACACAGCTATTTGTCCAACAGTGGCTGTATGTCATATTAGTGGGAGCTCGCCCATAGGGGACACACCCCAGTAGACAGCATTGATGGGTGTAGAGATATACAGCAGAATCTGTCACTGCACACAGGGACATACCCAGTATTAAAGGTTCATAGGTTCATAGGATGATACTAAGCTGCTGGCACAGAGGGCCTTATAAGCCTAGCCAAGAATTTCACCCATATTGGCACAAAGTCAGCACCTGTTTCCCTGTCCAGCAGGGATAGAGGTGGGAATCCCAGGGGTATATTTTCTGTTTCCCATCCAGTCATCCAGGTTCCTTTTAAAGAGGGCTAGTGAGGTTCTCTGCTTGACATGGAGAGGAAGTCTATTCCACAGATGGGGGAGTCACTGAGACACAAATATATCCTGCAAATAAGTTCTATTAATGTAAAAGACCAGGTTGAGACCTTGCATGGTGGTCGAGCAAGTGGAATTTGACTTAGGGATATGCAGCAACTCCATTAAGGCTGAGACTGAGACAGCCTTGTATGCCAGACACAGGTCACCTCTGAGCAGTCTGTATGAGACTGAGTAGAGGGACACGGCTTTTAGTCTATCTGTATAGGACAGGTGTTTGAGATCCTGGATTTTCCTGGTCAGGAACATCTGTGGTTTCTCCAACTGTTGCACGTGCCTGGCAAGGTACTTGCTAAAGGGGGCATTGTACATGATAATGGGTCTGATAAGGGAGGAGTACAAGGATGTTATGACCTCCGTGTTCCTGGATGAAATACCCTTACTTATGAGGTGGGTCATGTAGAAAGCCTTCCATACAACAGAGGCAACATGGCAGTCAAAAATCAGGTTGCTATCAACCTGGGTGGCCAAGTCCCTCACAACTGCTTGCATGCTTAGTACATTGCTATTAATGTGATAATTAGTGGGGACACTATTTTCCCCAAAGGGGATAATGATGCATTTCTTGGCATTCAGTTTGAGGACATGCTTCTGGCACCAGTCATTAGTCTGGTTAAGGCCCTCTTGGAGGATGTTCACAACACTAGGGGAATTTATGACAGTGCCCAGCTTGCAGTCATCTAAAAACCTGGACAGCCAAAGACCGCTGAGTTTGGCTTGCACCTCAGTAAAGTACATCCCAAACAGTAGAAGCCCCAAAACCGATCCTTGGGGTATGCTGCTTGTTATGGGTCTACTACTAGAGGTGGCTTCCCCTATTTTGATTGAGTGGGTTCTATCAGTGAGCCAGTTAGCTATCCATCTGGTAACATATGGGTTGATGCCTAGCCGGGAGAGTTTATCTATTATGCCTGAATGGGGAATAGTATTGAAGGCTTTGGCTAGGTCAAAGTAGGTGGTGTGCACTGTCTTGCCCTCATCCATGGCTTTGATGACTGTTTCAAAGAAGATGACCAAGTTTAACAGGCATGATCTCCCTTTGACAAAACCAAACTGTGTGGGATCAAGCATTTGGAGGTTGCCAATGTCCTTGTTTATAAGGTCCATGATAATGCATTCCATGGCCTTGAAGATCAGGCTAATTAGGCTGATTGGCCTATAATTTCCTGGGTCAGTGAACACTCCACCTTTGTGCAGAGGGATGACAGCGGCTGTCCTCCATTCTGCTGGGATGAAGCCAGTGCACAGGCTTTGGTTGAATAGGGTGCCTAATGGTGCTGAAAGCTCTTTCCTGAGTTCATGTAGGACACAACCAGGGATGTTGTTGGGTCCCAAGGAGGCTGTATTGTTTGCCTTTGAGAGGGCATTAATAACCTGCTACCTGGTGATGAGGGGAGGAGGCAGGTGCTTTGAATGTCCTGGTTTTCTGATGCATTTAATGCTGTGTGTGAGGATGAACTGAGACAGTTATATAATGATGTTCTTATGAATAGACTGAAAGTAAAATCCTATAATATAACATATGAAGAGTCGATGGCCTATAGACTGTTGGCTAACAACAAAGATATTATCATCAAACAAGCTGATAAGGGTGGAGCAACAGTGATTTTTGATAAAGCAACATACATTGACTTAATGCATCAATTTTTGGATGATAAGTATGTGTTTAGAGAAATTACATTTGCCGAAGTTAGAAAAATTATCAGTGAGGTAAATATGGTTGTATATGAGATGCAGACACAGGGGGATATTACATTGGAGCTTTTTAATTATTTTTCAGTTCCAACTCCAGTAATTCAGGTCATATATGGAATATCCAAGCTGCATAAGTCCCTCACTACACCACCAATGAGACCGATAGTCTCTGGAAGGGGATGGTCAATGGAACCCCTTTCCATTTTTGTTCAGGAAAAATTAAGCAAATACTTAACTTCATGTCCTAGTTATATTAAAACACCAATGATTTTTTTAAAAAAATTGTATTGTTGGTATGACAATTGGGCGGCCACGGTGGTGCAGTGGTTAGCATTGCTGCCTCACAGCAAGAGGTTCTCCGGTTCGATCCTCGGCTGGGGTGCCTTCTGTGCGGAGTCTGCATGTCCTCCCTGTGGTCGCGTGGGTTTCCTCCGGGTGCTCCGGTTTCCTCCCACATCCCAAAGACATGCTGCAGGTGGATTGGACACTCTAAATTGGCCCTAGGTGTGCGTGTGAGTGTGCCTTCTGTGGAAGGTTGGGCGCCGGGCTGGCAACTCGACACCATAAAACTCCACTGCCATTCAATGTGCGGACAAGGTGATCCGCTGTGGCGACCCCTAACCGGGAAAAAGCTGAAAGAAGAAGAAGAAGATTGTTGGTATGACAATAATAGGAATTGTAAATATACAATGGTGACTATGGATATAGCGTCACTTTTCACAGTCATACCAAATGAATATCGAGTTAATGCCATTCGTGAGTTTCTATGTCAGAATTCTAGGATGAAAGTGAGAGAGATTGAGGTTCTATGCAGCATTATAGATGTTGTTTTAGAGAAGAATGTCTTCTTGTTTAATAAGCAACCATACTTACAGGCATCAGGCATAGCCATGGGTACGCCCATGGATAATACATATGCTAATATTGTGTTGAGCCAGTAGGAAAAACAATCCCCCGGATTCACGAATCCTCCATGTAAGACTTAATAAGTCTTACTCGGAGGCTGCAGTTGAACGGTATGACGTCAGCGTGCCTTGAATATTCATGAGGGCACGCTGACTCAACCGTAAGTCTTACACGGACTGTGTAGGAAAGCAGGGGGCGTGTCTGACTGCTGAGCAGTCTAAATGTCCACGCCCCTGCAAGGTTTGTAAAAGTAAAATGAAATTACACAAGAGGGAGTCTGCTCAAATGTCCTTGCACCCAACACCACACTCCCTGACATTGTAAACCCCCATCACAGTTATAAAAAGTAAAACATTAATTTTATTTTTCTTTAATTCCCGAAATAGCTGCCCGTATTTGCACGTGTGTGCCCATTGCTTAGCTGTAGTTAGCAATTCTGACATGGAAGAGCATAAGAAAGAATGTTTATGCAAATCACACCAAATAGCAACAGCATAATGGTACAGCATTTGCACAAAGAAGAAGCATTCATGGTTCGAGTCCCACCACTTCCCTTCTTAGTTATGTTTTAAATCAGTATATGGAATAATACCTGACAAATATGATTAAAATATTAGTAAAAAGCAGTGAAATGGCCAATGTATCAGTGAACAAAATATATATTTTAAAAGGATCCTGATATATAATTGCTTGCAGTTAAGCAGCGCTTTACCCTGCGCAATAGAGTTGCCCATAGTTTAATAGCGCTTTACCCAGCGCAATAGAGGTGCCCAAAGTTTAAGAGTACATTACCCAGTGTAATAGAGTTGCCCAAAGTGTAAGAGCGCTTTACTCAGTGCAATAGAGTTGCCCAAAGTGTAACAGCGCTTTACCCAGCACAATAGAGGTGCCCATAGTGAAATAGCGCTTTAACCAGCGCAATGTGTTTGCGCGGACATGCGTGCCTCACCAACCAGGGCACCATGGAGCAACATAGAGCAAAGTGACTTAAACGCAGTCACATCCCCTAGCCTGTCTGGACACTATGAAAATAAAATCAATTACAAGGTTCAAACCCAGGACTCTGTGCATCATAATAAAAGTACAGAACCACTAAGCCATGACAACTTAGGAGAAACAGCCACTGTTAACATACGTATACTTAGTAATGGTAGATTAACCATTACTAAGCAGGTATGCAGTCAACCGAGAATTTTCAA
The DNA here is from genome assembly GCF_019279795.1 of Protopterus annectens. Taxonomy (NCBI): domain Eukaryota; kingdom Metazoa; phylum Chordata; order Ceratodontiformes; family Protopteridae; genus Protopterus; species Protopterus annectens. The sequence continues at coordinate 1,344,010,318 of NC_056733.1, read as the reverse complement.
AAACGGCTAATCACAAAAAAGTGTGGGAAATGCTGCATATTTTAGCCCCATAGGTGAGAATACTCACCATAACTGATTGTAGCTCACATCTGCAGTTAGAATGGCTGGTGCTGGACAGGGTACATGCTTCCGAGTGCAACGTTGGGGCATCGAGGAGTCGAAATACATGGTTTGGCTCCTTGTCCACCATCATGAGTCAAGACTCCTGCAGGGCCAGTTCCAAGGGATGGAGTACAAGGCAGAGGCTTGGAACCGGTTAGTTCATGACCTCACCAGTGTCACAGGCGTTCCTTGGACTGGTGAACAGGTCTGTCACCACCATGCAGACCTGAAGAGATGGAAGCAGGACCGCCTGAACCAATTGATACAGGAGGCCCGTGGGATGCAAGATGCCCCACAACTGAGTAGGTAGCCTTGGAATGCAGTATGTAAGAATTGATAATTGATTCTGTATAATGGATAGGTATGTCTCAATATCCCTTTATTTACTTTACAGCTGCAGGTGACCGTGCTGCGAATCAGCAAGCCTATGCAGATAGGCTGCTAAGGCTGTGCCACCAGGCAGGTTAGTGATGATTCTGCATGTATTGTTATATAAAATAGGGGAGAGAGCATGAAAGAAAGTTTTGTAGTCCAATAATACAGCCATAAAATGGCCTGAATAAGTCCTCTGCATGTACTGTCAGATAAAAAAGTCAGAAAAAGAGTGTAGTAACCCATTAAGAAAGGTAACATATGTCCGGAATAATATCTCTGCAGGTACTGTCATATAAAATAAGTGAGTGAGCCTGAAAAAGAGTGTTCTAACCTATTAATAAAGGTATAATATGTCTTGAATATGTCTTCCATATGCACCGTTATAACAAATAAAGGAGTGAGCCTATGGAAAAGTGTGTAATGTCATTAATAAAGGTCTAAAACCTGGAGTGTGTCTGTGTCACTTAGTTTGAAATGTTGTTGTACCCTTGCATTATACAAATAGTACTGTTTTAAAAAGTGCTGGTAACCCAGAGTTGTGCAGTCCCATATAAACTGGGTGATGGATGTGCTAGTAGCTGTGAAGCATATATACATTTCTCAACAGTCAGTTACTGGCTGACATGCATAAGTAAATCTGGCACATGAGTAGCATGTTAATTTGTTGCCCAGAAATGTGAGTGTGTGTCAAGAAATGCAGGGTTCTGTACAAATAGAAGTGAAAATGTCATGTGAAAACATCCAGATATGTAGATAAAGAAATATAAATGCAATCAAGGAATATGTAGCAGTAACATCTGCATCTTGGACATTTAGTATGTCAGATATAGGTCAGGCATATATTGAACTAGCCAAACCCATTACACAACCTAATGCATGGTGGCAAGTGTAATAATACATGTAGGGGATATACACTTGCAGTCACTAGGAATGTAGTGTAGACTAAAAGTAATTATAAGTTGTTAATCAAGGTTTTTTTCTACACCCTACTGTGCATAAACCATGCAATTCCACACCTCAATGGGTATGTGTAATCTTAAATATTTGTTGGGACATATGTCCTATTGTTCTATAAATATTTGCATTCACGTTGATGCATGTGCCCTGTTCAAACATCACAATCATGGTGGCCTGTTGCTACCAAACATCCCTGCATGCTGTTGGAATATCCACTGTCGTTCAATATATGCATGTGTTATGCTTGCTGTTCAACTGTTGGAACATTGGTGTGTTGGGTTAATGGGAATATTACTGCATGCTGTTACAACTAATCTGGAATGATGTTGTTTATGTTGTAATTAAACACACCTAATCACAGAACGTATGGGAAGGCCGATCCCAGCGGACCCACCTGTCCCTCCTCAGCTGGCGAGTGCACCTGGCATCAGCAAGTCCGGTGCCCAGCCCAGGCTCCGATCCTCCATTGGTCCTGTGCCACCTTCGGGTGGAAGCACTGCAGGGGATGGGGCTCATCGCCCCGTGCAAGCATGGGCAGAGAAGGGCCACCTGTCACCCTTCGAAGGGTCCGGGCTTTGGTGCGTAGGGAGATCGAGCGTTCAGTCACTGATCCCCTACACCAGCTCGAGGCCAGAGTGATGTGTCTCATGAGTAAGCCTGCCCATCCTACGCAGACCCCAGCACAACCACCCTCGGGGCTGTGAAGGTGCAGTGGTGACTGCCCATAGGTGAGGATCTCAGTTCCACTGTTATCATCTGTGGGCTCATGGGCTTGCGATTTCCAAATATCCAACCCCGTCAATTGTGTTCATCCACCCCATGTGTCATACACTGCCTCTGTATGCATCTTGTCTGGCTTGTCTGTTTACCCCCCAACCTACCTCCCCAAACATACCTACTTCCTCTACCTCACTTTCCACTCTCACCTGAAAAAAAAAGGGCAATCTGTACCCACAAAAAAATTATGCCCCATACATAGCTGCCCATTTTGCACACATGCCCATTGGACATGTAAACTGATAATTATAATTGGCAGTACAACATACTTTGTTGTCCTCACCCCTTTCCCAGGGGTGGATGGTTTCAAATCTATTGCATATGCACAGCTGTTGCTGGTAAAGAAATGGACAGCTATGGACCTTCCCTACACCCGTCCTGCACATCCCGAGCTTGTTTACCTACTGTCTGTCCCTCTTTGTGCCCCTCTTTTCACCACTTTCCTATCTCCCCATTTTCTTTTCTTTAAAAGAAATTAGCACGGGGTTAGCGGGAGTAAGCACTTTTAAGCAGTAGTAAGCGGGTTTAAGTGAGTGTGCGCATGTGTGCGCTTAGCTAAGCATCGCTAAGCATCACGCAAACCCACGCAAATCCACTTACAACTGCTTAAAAGTGCCTTAGTCACTCTATGGAAGGGCCCTTGTTCTGCTCAGCAGCAAAAGAAAAGACCTCTGCCAGTCTCAAACCCCAGACCATTAACACAATAGACTGCATGAATTACCACTAAGCCACAGCAAATATACAAATAACTTGGTGCTGAAATAAATATATCATGCATCACAATGAGGGAATGTAAATGGAAACTAGGAATGGTATAACACAAATCCTGTTCTGTGGGTCTTTACCAACAGTTGTGGAATTGCATGATATGACTGTGAAAAGAGAACCAGCCATCCAAGCAGGGAATAATGTTACAGTAGCACCTTACAAACACCACACAGTATCAGACCAGGTAAATACTGGCAAAGTTGAATAGGGCAGAGGCCAGAAACTCCAACTGTGACTGCTTTACAGGGATGTCCCTGATTTGTAAACAAATGTTAGCTGTGCCCCACTGAATCCCTCTGGAAAGTACTAACTTTAGGCAGACAAGTGTGGAATCATACATAATGAATAATGTCAATAGGTGAGAGTAGACACTGCTTGCACGTCAGAAAAGGTGTAGGTATACATATGCTCTGATTTCCAAGAAAGTCTCAACTGCAATATGTCTGTAATATATTGCAGGTGTATCTCACGTATATGTACCTTTCACTGAGGCCATTCAAATATATACCTGAGAGTATCTGAGGCCTGGCAAAGGCAGAAACACACAGGCATATCAGCATTACTGCTGTTACACACTCTGCAAGTAGCTTTGGAAGGAGTTCCACAAGCATGCCCTTATGCAGGAGTACAACACAGAAATATCACAGGATGTAGCCATGTACTGCTAGTAAACAACTGTGACAATGCCAATGTGCCAGTGCTGAAAAGACTGGTGTGGTGCACAAAGTATAATAGGCTAACCTCTAGCTACCATCTGGATATGTCCACAGGTGGAAGCTACGCAGACAGACTACTTGCCTTGATAGACTAACAGGTACACAGCAACCCTGTATGTTCAGCAAGATAAACCTCACATGATAATAAAAAATTCTCTTTGCAGTTCTGCACCCCTACCCAAAGGTGCAACACACCTGTGTATTCAGGCAAAAACCAGGGTGTAGATAGGCATACTCAGTACTGAAATATGTTCAGTTGTGTTGAGCAGCCTGTGCTAATGTCAACACAAACAAACCACAAACTGTTCATTAGTGAGTAACGTAATAATTACAGTATAGCAGTTCACAAATACTGCATGTGCCACAGGAATACAGTGCACTAACCACATTTGTATCATAGTTAAATGTCTAATTCAGAAAGAAAGTACATACTCCCATGTATCCTGTGTTAGCATTTGGAGGGGTGAGTACATGTCTACACTGAGAAGTGTGTACTGGAAGCAACAACATTCAGGTTTGCGTACAACATGCATATCACTGGCTACAACCCTAGCTTCATATAAGAGACATATACCAACCTTCTGACTGACACAACGGTGTCCAGAGCAAACAAGCATGGGCCCCACCTTGGAAAGCTGAAAGGACTATGCCTACCTAACCTAGCATTTTAAAGAAGTGGGCTCCAATCACAGTGAGTAATGCAATCACCACACAGCAGGCTGCATGCAATTACTGAATGGTGGGCAGCAATTGGTGCAGAGGCTGTCACATGCACAAGTGCAGATACCTAGAAAAGCAGGCTGTACCTGCTGTCCACACATGTAATAATATCATTGCAGGTACAGGGAGATAGAGAGCGAGAGAGAGACACAGACAGAGACATAGACAACAGAGAGAAACAGACAGAAACAGAAACAGAGGGAGAAAACCCAAAACAAACAACCAAAAAAAAAAAAACCCCTACAAAACTGTAACAGATGGAGCAGGGAAATACAAAGGTAAGGTATGTAACTCACATGTATGTGTTGGCATGTAGTAGATGTTCCTGAAGAGTACTCTACACACTGCAAATCATCCATGTGTGGCAGCAGTACGTATCTATCTGTATCTGCACATGTGCATAGGGCAAGGGACATACTGCAACTGTTAGTGAAGGGTGGACAGATATCTGTCGTTGAAAGTTGTTATGTGCATATACCTATGTAGGTCATAGTGTGTGGCATAGAAAACAGCATGCAGTGCTGATATATGTCATGTGCTGGTTAAACGCTGTGGGACTGATTTGTCAGATCTGCTGTGTTACAGCCAGTGAGGCCTGCTAAAGCTACATGGGCCAAGGACACCCACATGCATTCTGCACAACACTGTGCAATATAATCACATAACTGTACATCCCACAACTGTCGCATAAGTGATATCCCCACCATGAAAGGTGGACTGTACATGTGTCTATATGTACATCTGTGTGTACAGCAATGGATGTGTACATGTATGTGTATAGATATGTATATATATATATATATATATATATATATATAGAGAGAGAGAGAGACATGGGGCCATATGTACTGCAACAGGTGTGTGGTGACCAAGGCATGGACTGTAGACAAGTGTTGATACTGCAGTGCCATTCCTCCTTTCCAAAACACTGTACCCATTAACTACCACATAGGTAGAGATCTACCCAACACCGAAGGTGTGATAAGGGAACATGGGACACAGGTGGACAGTAGCCACCTCTTTGATAAAGACAGTGCCACACTAGACCTGTAATCTGTCTGTGTGGTATGTGTCAGGACAACAGGTGTGTCATCTAGGGAAATATAGATCAGTGTTCCCCTCTAGTCATCACAATGCCCTGTGTGGTATGTACCTCACATGACAACTACAGCAGGTGGAAAGGCCACAGACATACCTCACAAAGGGTAATACTGGCTGCAAACAGATGCCCTATGCAAACTGACTCACAAAACCACATCTAGACTGTAATGCATATCGGCCACACAGAGGTGACCTTTGCCGGACATACAGAGGTATGTCACACCCATAGCTGGGTGACAACCACCATGGCAACATATCACAATCCCTCTGGGATATACACTCTAGGACCCTAAACCTCGTCAGCTCACTAAACAGCACATGCTGGAGGGATAGGTTCCTATCTCAGAGATATGTCATACACTGGAATAGACCATCTAGCAATAGCAAACAAGGCTCCTCATTAGCAGTTGTCATAAATACCCCTGATGATTGTTTGGGAGATTGGTAATACACCCCAGAAACCCCCTCTGTGGTTCTGGTTGGCAGGGCAAGTGAAATCAAAGTACATGTGTGTCAAAGGCCAGGGTAGCATATGGCTAGGCTGCTGTAGGCCCTAGTGTCAATAGCATATTACCTACCTATGACACTATGCACTCACACATGTACTCAATGCAATACCTGCTATGTGAGGTTGAATAAGTGTAATGCTGAATGTGTGCAAGGTCTGTAAAGGTGTGATAGGTTAGTGTGAAGTTGTATCTGCCATGGTAGTGTCTGTCCTAGCTGTGATGACAGAAAAATATGTGTATTGTACTGTTAGGCAGACATAGTAGTATGACATACGATGTGACGTAGTTCCTTGTTGATGACCGTGGTGTCTCATTGTAGGATAAAGAAATACATGTATGCTTAGTGAGTGGTACTGCTGGTGAATCCAACTCCCATATGAACTGTAGTACTACCTGAAGCTGTAGGCCTAAACAGCACAGTATGGTGTGTGTTCACATTGCTTGGAAACACTACCTTGTGTGTTTCCTGTAGTCTGCACAGAGGACAAACTCAGGCATAAGGGTTTGTAAGTAGTGGCACACAGTACTGTATGGTACACAGGTAATGCTCATCTGTGTTGGCATACAGTTTTGTGTTGTATGTTTGTCTGATGTGTGTGTAATTATGCCTGTACCATGGCTGAAATCATATGTGTGTTACAGGGTATACATATGTATCCAGCAGCATACATACTCTGTTACAGCAGTATGCCACCTATAGTAACAACTGTACACATATGTTAGGCAGGGCTATGGCATCAATGACTAGGGTGGTTGACTGGTACTACTGTAACTGTACTTTACATTCATTGCAATGGATGACATCTCTGTTCGTGCACTGGCGTGATATATACCCCTGTGTCGAGGTTGTGCATTGTGTCAGAAACAGTGTGCCGGGTACTGTTGTATAGTGGTGTGATATATAGAGTGTGCCAGGCACTGTTAGTCAGTTGTGGCCTGAAAACCAATAAGTGGTATTGAACTTGTGTAACCTCTGACAGACAAATGGATGGTATATATGTCAGTAAAGTGATATCTTTGGTTAAAGGTTTAAAGTGTGCCACAGGACTCACTCACACATATTGTTCATATATTTTTCAGCCAGATGGCCCACCAATGCAACCCATCATACACAGCAGCGGAGGAAGATGAGATTTTGCAAAGCCTGGTGCAGCAGTACACAATGCTGTTTTCCCGAAGCAGCCATCACCAGCAGGAGCGGACTGCACTGTGGCAGGATCTTGTTCATCGGGTAAATGACATAGGCATGCATAACCGGACATATGAGCAGGTACGCCATCACTGCAGTGATTTTATTAGACATGTCCGGCGGTGTGCGTCTGATATCCAAAGACAACAGCTTGCCACAGGTGGTGGGGTGGCCATTCATTCCCCCCTCACCAGAGTGGAGGAGCTGCTCCTAAGCGTGGTGGCTCCTGGAAAATAGCAGCAACAACCTCTGACATGTGTTGTCATGGAGGCCGGAGCCACCCAGCATATTCACATGGAGCGAGCAGGTAACATGCCCTATCTGTAGACTACAGTTAATTGCATTGTTAGATTATGTCTATGTGAGATGTATACTGTGTGTTTAGCAGTTGTGCTGCCTAGTGTTGTGCAATACTGATATTTGGAATATTATCTCTACACCTGTGACTGTTGACTGTTGTTCTACTGTAGTTTAGGATACCCACTGTAGCAATGCCACAGTTGTGGCCACTGATGAACTCTCTCATATTCTTGTAGGTCCCTCTGGTGTGACAGCAGGGCAGACGATCCATGCTGGTGAGTGTGGTATAACTGCAATATTGGTAATGAAATATGCATGTCATAGGTGAGGTGTAGGCCATGTACACATAACACACCTACGCATAATGCATGTCGTGCATGTTGGCTGTAAGACGTTGCACAGCTCAGTAATGTCAGTAGCTGCCTCAATGACATGCAATACACAGAGCATCAGACATAGTTGTGGCAACACTGTACTGCACATTGGATAGGCATAGTTGCTACAGCTCTACACAACATAACATGTTTATCATACACAGTACACAAAAGCATGCTACATATGGTGTTACCACACACCCGCTGTAAGGTCACACTTCAGTATCCCACATGTCATCCACACACACATGATGTACCTCAGGGGTAGAGGCCTATCATGGGGCTGTGCAACACTCTTCAACACATAACACAGTCATGTTAGGCAATGCTCCCTATTGGGCACCTCACACACCCATGTACAAAGTGGCTGTGTAATTGAGAACCTAGCCATGGCACTGCAGTTCAGGTGCAGCATGCTAGGCGGTGGTCTGTCACACATTAGTAGCCATGAGTGACCACAAGATGCAAGATGATGATGGCACATGGTACTACACCCCATCCAGTTACAGTGACCACAGTACTACACATAGCAGTCATTGATTTGCACCTCAATGTTGTGTGTGTGCAAACATATGCACCTATACACAATATGCATAGCATGTTGTGTGTGCGCTTACATATGCCAGTATACACAATATGCACAGCAGTCGCCATCTGTACAAAGTGTCACATATATGTCCTGGAATGCTATTGGGTGTATAGGTCACATGACACACATTGGGTATGTGTGGTGTTTAATGTTGCAGTCATGTAGCATGCCATGTCATGGCTGGCACTGACATATCTGCAATATGTCTCACACTCACCATAACCACTGTACAATGGCCATGTTAAGCATTGGGATTCCTTCACATCTACATGCACCACTCATCCCGTATGTGTACATAGCATGCATGTGCTACACCTGCACCCACTATTATCTGCTATGGACACAGACACTGAAATCACACATGGCAATCTATGTGTCACACAGATAACACATGCAGCCGTGGTATGTATACCTGTGAGTGATGGTGCACAGGACATTGCAGAGCTGATAATACATGCACAGCAATGTTGTGTCCATGTACACATTGTGTTCCAGGGTGTAGCCAATCACTGAACAATTACACACATGCATCAAAGCCATGTATAATGTTATTAAATAGGGCCATCTACACTTGCACTGCATGGTCTTGAGTAACACATATTATGCATGCTGACACATGTGAGGTGACTGTTTGCCTTGTGATACTGTCACCCACCTTCACCCACTATTAAGTATGTGTTGGATTGCTGGTGTGTGTGTGTATGTATTGTACTGAGGAGTGTATTTGTGTGCATGTGTGCATGTGTTCATGTGTGCATGTGTGCATGTGTTCATGTGTGCATGTGTTCATGTGTTCATGTGTGCATGTGTGCATGTGTGCATGTGTGCTAACATCATGTACAGATTGTAAAGTGTGTTTCCTAGCTTCCTCTCACAGGTGCTGAGTTTTGGGTGGCTGAAAGCAGCAGGGAACCTGAAGTCACTGCCACTAATAGTGGAGATGATGAGACATGTATTCTGGCACAGGAAGGTTTGACAGGGTCTGTCGTTGGTCCACCAATCGACAGTACACAGCATTCAACCCCATCTATGTGCACACTCATACAGCCAATACATCCCTCATCACCAATGGCCTTAGCCGAGGGACAGCATACAGTTGGCATTGACCAGGATAGTGTGGTATCCATGGCACATGCATCCCCTCACAGCAGCCATAGCCAGATTCCTGGAATGGTACCACATAGATGGATGTCCAGGGGATCTCGGGGGAGCACCACTGGTCATACTGCCACTGGCAGAAGTGCCCCCAGAGGTATTACAACATCCAGTATGTTCCGGGCTGTAATGCAGGCACAGGCACGTATGTAATGGTACACCAGAGAGGGACTAAGGGCACAGAGGGCCCATTACACCGCTATCAATGACAGCATCCGTGACCTTGCTGGTGCCATCCGGAATTACATCGAGTCATTGATAGACGTTGGGGGGAGACATTAGATGCCCTCCACAATGTGTTTTCCATGAGCCAGGACTGTGCAGGATGGTTGAGACATCGACGCAGATGCATTCCAGCAACAGCAACAGCTGGCAGTCATCGCAGATGGCACACAGATCACAGCTGCTCCCATAGTGGCAGTACCAGCCCCAGCAATGCTGGGCCTGGCCTGTCCATTGACCGTCCTAGTAGACAATGTGCACATGGCTCTGGCCAGTCCCAGCAGGGACATGGGTCCAGTCATCATACCTCTGCCTCTGATGATAGTACCCAGTCGGGGTTGGTACCTGATACTGCCCGTAGCACCCCTGACAGACACAGATACCGTGTCCGTGCCCAGAGACAGTGATCTGTACAGCCTAGCAGGTACAGTCTGTGGCTGTCCCACAACCTCCTGTATATGGCAGCCACATGGTGGAGCTGTGTGCATGCAGACACACACACATTAACCAAACAACTAGGGCTCACACATACACACACACATTACATCAACATTTGCCCATGCTGTACTATTGTCCCTCACACACACACACACACACACACACACACACACACACACACACACACACACACACACACACACACACACACACAGACATGTCGATTGGATGGGTCAATTTCGAGCTCTGGCAAACCAACAACACACCCTGTGCATATGATGACACCTGTGCCACCTCCTGTCATCTGTAACATTGATGGAGGAACAGGCTAACATGGTTCTGATGCACAGGGTGACATTATAGCAGTGTAACAATATTAACAGGTTGTCAACAGGAAAATGTAATGATATCCTTGTAGGTATATCTGAGCAGGCATTATGCATCACAGCTCTGATTGTCAATGTAGCATTGCTTACACCAGTGTTAGGTCTGAGTATGTATTGTCCACCCATGTGCCACTTGGCTGAAGTGTACAATGTTGCCAGCATGTGTTAGTGAGTGGACAGTACGTGTGTGGTGTGTGCATTACAGATTAGCAGGTGAACATCTGTGAACATGGTGGATGTGCACTGTCTGCATGTACGGGCATAGTGGACACATGGGACATGTGACATACCCTGCTGTACACATTGTTAACATCTCATAGTATCTTTCGATGGCCAGTATGCATTCTACTACAGATATGTACTAACATGGGTACACATGTGTGTATGACATAGGTTGACACTATGCTGTGGGTGATACTGTTAATATCTGTCAATGATTTGCAGTCTGGTAGTATACACAACTTCAACAGCATGACTATAACCAATCATTAGATGATGTCCTGACAAATGACACACAGTTGTAGGGAACTCAGTAACAGTTGGATCCTTCTGGTACTATACTATAACAATAACCAGTGGTATTGACCGCCACCCGTTCCTGCGACCACACCTGTTTGGCATATAGCCCTCTTAGGTACATGCAAACACACTAGGGATATGTCCATCCACATCTGGAAATGCATGCATTGGCCTACAATGCATTCCCTGGATGGGACGCATATCCTACACAAGGGTATCATACAGACAGATACCTGTTGTCCAATACATGCTGTATAGCAGTAAGCCAACTATGGCATAGTCATCCACATTTACTATACATACTATCCCAACAGTACCACATAGGTGGTAGCCCTCAACATGTATGTTGGGTACCAGTGTGTACATACAGCCATGTGTTATGTCATCTGTCCCTTGGTATCCACATATCCATAGGTATTGTGGAGTCCCTCGGTGTGTCACATAAGACATTAGGGGCCTGAATGCATATCCACAGTGCTGTTGTACACCTATAATGACTGCCCATTATTGCCAGTCGTTGCTGTGTTTGAACATGTCTGACATATACCCCAGGCATGTAGCCTCACTCACAGTACTCTATAATAACTATCATGGGTGTGTGTGGCACAGATGACCTTGGACACAGATCACTACAGTGGCCGGGCTTGTCACATACATACATACATATGTGACCTACGATCTGAGAAGCAGCGGCACAATCTGTCAGAGGAAACAAATGTATTCATGTAGTATGCAGGCTTCACACCTATGTACTGATTGAGGTCACACGTACACATATTTATTTGCCACGCAGATACCTGATGTGTGCAATGCACATACTGTTTTAATCATGATATGTGATACCATAGTAAAAGCAAAACCGACACTGCATTGACCAACTGTGTCACACACACTCAGCATTTGCAGGATTCAAACCCCTACTTAACGATGTTATGATACTAGAGAAATACACATTAACACAGCACACTATATGCTTTGCTGGGTGGTTTCTCTTCTCCTGGTATATTTGTAGGATGCTGACATCATCAGACTTTCCAAAGAGGAATGTACCTCTTTTAATGTGTTTTCCCAGTCTCCAAAAAGGGCACTCCTCTCATAGAAAATCACTCCCCCCAAACACACACTGTCAGCGTTTGCAGAATTCAAACTCCTACTTAAATATGTTATGATACTAGAGAGATACACATTAACATGGTGGGCTATATGCTTTACTGGCTGTTTTTTGTTCTCCTGCTATATTTGTAGGATGCTGTAATCATCAGACTTTCCAAAGAGGGATGTACCTCCTTTAATGTGTTTTCCCAGTCTCCAGAAAGGGCACTCATCTCATAAGGAATCGCACACATACACACGCACACACACTGTCAGCATTTGCAGGATTCAAATCGCTACTTAACTATGTTATGATACTAGAAAGATACGCATTAACACAGCGCGCTATATGCGTTACTGGATGGTTTCGGTTCTCCTGCTATATTTGTAGGATGCTGTCATCATCAGACTTTCCAAAGAGGAATGTACCTCTTTTAATGTGTTTTCCCAGTCTCCAAAAAGGGCACTCCTCTCATAGGAAATCACACACATACACCCCCCCACAAACACCCCCAAACACACACTGTCAGCATTTGCAGGATTCAAACCCCTACCTAACTATGTTATGATACTAGAGAGACATGCATTAACACAGTGCACTATATGCTTTATTGAGTAGTTTCTTTTCTCCTGCTATATTTGTAGGATGCTGACATCATCAGACTGGACATGGTAACGTGTGTACACTTTGTTTTATGCAATCCCAGGAATGAGCCATGTGGGTCGGCAGGTGTCAACAGCTTGAACAGGACCCCATAATTCTTACCTTGTGTGAGCTATCTGTGGACACATTGCCATTCCTTCATATTTCAACACATATTTATGCACAGATTGTTGGTTTTGTGGATACGACGTGTCTGGGATGTTGATAAAGGGCTATTCAAAGTCTATGTGGGACATGTGTAGCTCTGTTCAGTGATGTATGTCCTAGGTGGCTACCTTGCAAACAGTCTAGCATGTTTGGGAACCATGATCTGCACATGAACATACCACAGTTGGTAGGGTTGTGTGTTTGTCAGCTTCCAATAGCTCTGTTTATGACTTCAACCATGATGGACTCCATGGCCTTGCAGATCAGACTTCATAGGCTTACTGGACTATACTTCCCATGATGTGTTGTGCACCAACACTTGTGGGGAGTGCCATATGTTGCTGTAACACATTCAATGGTTCCAGATCCTGTGGAGAGGGTGAGGGTCAACAGACTGTTCAGGTGCGGGGTCTGTTTGTTCTATAGTTCATGCATGACACATATTGGGAAACAAGGTAATCCAATTGCTGCCATGCTTTTGGCTTTGGGGGGAGCTGTTCAGCCATTCTACATGTGATATCTTCTGGTATGATGACAGGGTCTATCGTCAGTGGGAGGTGGGTATGTCTAAATGGGCCCATCTGACAGGATGTTGGCATTGTCAGTTAGGTACAGTTGGCCCTGACTCAGGACATATATGAGTGTACATTGCTATTTATGACATAGCTGAAGGAGGTGTCATGATTCAGTCTGGACTCCTTCAAAGCTACTCTTTACAAAACACCAACAAACCTGAGCACTAATCCCTGTTATACTCTTTTACACACGTAACACCCTACTGATCCTTTGTGATCAGGCTACGGAGTATGTCATCATAATACCCTGGCATGTCCAGGGGTCGGTTTTGTGTGTACTCTCCAGTCCAGCTAGTGAATATTGTGGTTTTGACACAATATCACATCTGCCTCATGTACACAGACAACCCTCTCCTCCTCCCATCAAACTTTGTCGGTTTTGTGTGTACTCTCCAGTCCAGCTAGTGAATATTGTGGTTTTGACACAATATCACATCTGCCTCATGTACACAGACAACCCTCTCCTCCTCCCATCAAACTTTGTCGGTTTTGTGTGTACTCTCCAGTCCAGCTAGTGAATATTGTGGTTTTGACACAATATCACATCTGCCTCATGTACACAGACAACCCTCTCCTCCTCCCATCAAACTCAGATATATGTGAGAGAGGCAACAATATTGACATACAGGAGGCTGAGCTCTCTTGACCCATGACTGGCATAGTCTATCAGGTGGTGAAGGTAACCACACACACCACATATCAGTCTCACATAAACCTATAGCGACAGCAATCAAACCACATTATCACACATAAACATACTCGGAGGCTCTACATAAACTCTGCCTAAGCAGCAGAGACCTCCAAAGCAGACACACAAACAACTGCTACCCCACTACAATACCCACATATCACATAGTTCACAATGTCAGTGTACCACACAGTCACTGCCCTTTGGGCTAAACAACACACCTAATACACTTGTAATAGGTGACACTTATTGTCAGACACACTGACGTCCCACTCACCAGGCCAATTAAGGGAATAGTAACTTTGAGCTGTCTCTTGGGTGCCAGGATCCGCAACATGACACATACACTCAGGTCACTCCAAAGCAAGTACAGGACTGGCTCCATCATTGTCCATGCTGGTGCGTACAACCTCAGACGTTCCTCCCTGGACCACATGACATGATACATAGAGGAACTCTCTGATCATGTAGCCCAGGCCATTATGACCCTGACCTTGTCTAGCATCTTACACTCACCAAGTATGATGTCACAGTATACCAACAAACTGATCACGTTTAACAGTTGGCTAACATATTGGTGTCATTCACAGGGGATACAGTGTCTGTCGGCCTGGGGTGACATGCTTGACATGCCACGTAGCTTCCCTATGGACAGCTTGTACCTGTCACCCTTGGACTTTCAAATACTGGCTAAGGCACTTTCTACCACCATACTGCCTTTTTTAAGTGGGGCTCAAAAGACAAACCCACCTCCACAGACATTACAGAGTACATGACACTGAGGGTAATGCTGCTCAACACCAGATGTGTTACTCTCAAATTGCACCCACTCAGGAATCTCCTCAGTATGGACAACAGCGATATCTGTGCACTAATAGACACCTGATTCAGGCTCCCAAATGCACACCAGCACTACCAGGTTATATTTCATACCATGCTTTCTGACCACAAAACTCAGAATGGCCAACAAAAATAGGGGGAGTATCCATATACATCACAGATACACATACCTCCGGGTTGGTAGCACTGCACAAAGCATCACAGACCATACATATGCACCTAACATTGTGCAAATCTGCCTTTTGGTTTGTTGCCTGCTACAGGCCACCCTCCCAAACTCAGGAATCACACTCAGCTTTCCTGGGAGCACTGGACAATATGAAGGTCTCCCCAAACACCATTATACTGGGTGACTTCAAATACCCACACATTGACTGGGGATAGTACTCTGGCCCCAACACCCTAGCCCAACAGTTGTTACTATTTGTAAACTCATATGCTATAGCACAACCGGTCACCACACCCACAAGAGGGGACAACATATTGGACATGATCATCACCAACATGGGGACTCTATGTTCCACACCTGAGATATACCCCTCATTGGTAAGGTCAGAACATACATTTATCTCACTGGACATCCATATCCCGTCCCCACACCCATCCTGGGTAATCTTGGTGAACTTCTCAAAAGCAAATGTCACACTTCTCCAAACCAAGGTGGTATCCTTCAGAGACCCTGGGACAGTGGTAAGTATGGCTCAGACTGCTGAATCCTTTACATACACATTCTATGGACACCTAGTGGACTGCATGGATCATGCTATCCCAAATAACAACTGGACTCACTCCTCCAATGGCAGGGGACCTGTCTGGAAGACCCCGGCCATTAATAAGCTATACAACAAAAGGAGGACGCTACTACATGATAGAGCACAATCCCAGACAGGGAAGGCATCTGTGATCTGTACTAGCAGACAGCTACAATCACTCATGTATTTATGTCAGGCCCACTTCTAATGGACAATTGCACCAGACACATAGGACACTCACAAGGCCTTCTTCAGTTAATTCAGGTACCTGGCTAGACACTCACTGATATGCTGTGAGTTACTGCATACTGATTAAACATACCCTGAACCCACAGACATTACCAAAATCCTGGCAAAAAGGTTCAGTTCAGATGTCTCTCCCCATTCCCCCCTAAGGAGCTACTGTCCATCCCAACACAGTGTAACCTCCCTGACATCACAAATAAACAGGTGAGTGCTGCCCTCCCCACAGCGGACAACACACATCAATGGGACCAGACGGTGTCCCGGCCTGCATCTTACACAGGCTTCATGACAGACGTAACCCTCACATTACGTCACTGTTCAATATCAGAGTTACTGCAGGATATGTACCCACAGAATGGCATACAGCGATAGTGGTCCCACTCCACAGAGTTGCTGCCACAACGGGCCACAGACAATATTGGCCTATAAGGCTAACTAGCCTGTTCTGCAAAGCTATGGAGCGTATTGTAATGGGACTCATGCACATAGACATTGGGAACCTAAAGACACTGGGTCCTACACATTTCAGCGTTGTTGTGGGCAGATCTTGCCTCTTGGACCTGTTTGTATTCTTTAAACAGTTACCGTGTCCATCGGTGTAGGGATGGTTGTCCACACAGCCTGCCTGGATTTTGCACAACCCTTCAACACAATACCCCACTCGGCCATTATGCATAGGCTCACTGGTGTCGATATCGACACATATCTCACACAATGGATTGCTACCTGGATCAGGGATAGCACCCACATGCTCAGTATTGCAGGTGCCATGTCTGACTATACACCAGTTACACATGGCATCCCACAAGGCTCAGTCCTGGGACCTCTCTTGTTCAGTATATATTTGTGTGATGTACAGGCTAACACAGGAGGAATATGGCTGACCTTGTTCACAGATGACTGCAAACTGGGTACCATAATCAACTCTCCAGCTGGCACATGCATACTCAAACAGGGTCTCACAGAGATAGGATGACTGGTGCCTGAGCCATGGCCTACAGCTAAATGCCATTAGTTGCACAGTCATCCCCTTTGGGAATAACAACACATAGGTAGTAATCCATTACATATGGTAGTAGTTGTTAGGGGTTTGGGGACATGACTTGTTCATACTCTCGCCTTTGACAATCACGTTGCCAAAGTGGTTAGACAGAACTTCTATATAGCCCACCTTATCTCATATGGTTTCACATGTTGATCAAGTGAGGTCATTGTGCCCCTATACTCATCATGACCATGCATGGTTACAATGCCACATTTGGGATGTACCTTACCCGACACCTGCAGCAACTGTAATGGCCACAAATGTTCCTCAACAAGCAGATGTAGGAACTCACACGGATGCCCTGCACAGTTCAGATACAGTAACGCCAGCTCTACTCAGTCTCTTACCACCTACTCGGATGTGTTGTGTGCCTGTAATTTAAGGAAATATCCAACCCAGAATTAATGGACATGCTCCACCTCAGGATATCTGACTCCCTTGGAGCTACACACTCCAGGGACATATACCTCAGCACAGATGTTAATAGGACATGCTGGAGGGACAGATTCTTATCCCAGAGGCTCCACTCACTCCGGATTGTAATCCCGGTTTCGCATGGGCAGAGCCACCCACTGACCACCTACAGGAGACATCTTGACAAGTGGATGGGTGATCGTATGTTTACCCATGGGATATCTTCTGGGTCTCTGCTAGATAGAGGCACAATACACTAAACCTAAATGGGCTATTTTGTGTGACCTACTATTCACAGGCACAGTGTTCTACGTTGACAGGGTTGCGAAAGCCAAACACACTCTGGCTAGGCTTGTACATGCCCTAGGGCAGATAGCCTAGTATCAACCCCTGAACCTATGATAATGTTCAGGATGCACAAAGTTTATTGCTGATACTGTTTGCAGGTTTTATCGTCTTTGCTTTTCCACTTTCTATGAACAACTTAGGTATCTGCAGAACATATTTGATTATGACAGGGTTCCACTATATTATATATGTGTCTGTTGTCATAAAACTGTGTGCACAGGGCAGATTGCTGGATAGTGAGAGGTTCCTGGGCTAACACATGCAAATGCCTGATATGTGTGGTCCACTGCTGTACTCTGATATGGCCTAAGTGTGTGAGCATGCCCAGTTCAGACTGTCAGTGTTCTGTTGCCTGACATTTATCTCATTTATTCAAGTGTGTGAGCATGTCCAGTGTGACCTTTCAGTATGTTGCTGTCTGAGGTCCACTACATTTGTTGATGTATGTGTACTTGTCCAATATTAACATTTCTACTGCGTGTGTTGAAAGTCAGGTTCTATTCTTACTGCGGGACTCACATTTGTGTCATACCTCGACAGGGATTATGGTGTGCCTGCAGGATTTCCATGGAATACTTTGCATAGACTTATCAACATTTCTTCATAGACACTGATCACTGCAATGCTGTCATGGGTTAGTGTTTCAGTACTATGACTATAATACACAGTATCTTGGGTTCGAGGCCCATCACTGCTTTATATTTTCATACTGAGCAGACCAGACTGCTTAAGGGCCAGTAGAGCAAATATGAGCATGTTGGCTTTTGTTCAGCTATGCCCTACTTAGGTTCATACTAGGCTATCTGCCCTAAGGCATTTACAAGCCTAGCCAGAGTGTGTTTGGCTTTCACCACCCTCTGAAATGATTTTACTGTGCCCTTTTTAAGGTTAGTTTACTGTGCCTCTGTCTAGTAGTGACACCAAAGTAATCCCCGGGGTAAACCTACGATCTCCCATCCACTCATCAAGGTTCCTCTTGAAGAGAGTCAGTGAGGGGCTCTGCCTAACATGGACTGGGATTCTATTCCAGAGTGAAGGAAGCCTCTGGGTTATGAATCTGTCCCTCCAGCATTTTCTATTTATTTCTGTGCTGAGGTTCAAGTCCCTCGAGTGTGTAGCTCTAAGGGATTTGGATTTTCTGAGGTGGAGCATGCTCATTAATTCCGGGTTGTACATGGCTTTATACGTCAGGCATAGATCGCCTCTAAGTAGGCAGTATGCAACTGAGTAGAGCTGGAGTTTCTTTAACCAAGCAGCATATGGCATCTGTTTGAGTCCCATGATCCTCTTTGTGAGGTACTTTTGGGGTCTTTCTAGTTGCTGCAGGTGTTGGGTAAGGTACATCCCAAATAGGGCATTGTATTCAATTATGGGCCTGATGAGGGATGAATAAAGGGGCACAATGACCTTCCATGATCTAGATGTGAATTCTTTCATGATAAGGTGGGCTATATAGAAGGTCTTTCTAACCACTTTGGCAATGTGGTTGTCAAAGGAGAGATTACTGTCAACTTGGGTCCCCAGGTCCCTAATTACTTCTTCCATACTTAATGGATTCCCGCCTATGTGGTAATTTGTGGGCACTTTGTTTTTGCCAAAGGGTATGACTATACACTTTTTAGCGTTTAGCTTTAGGCCATGGCTCTGGCACCAGTTATCCATCTCTATGAGACCCTTTTGGAGGATGCTTGTGTCAGCTGGAGAGTCAATTATGGTGCCCAGTTTGCAGTCATCTGTGAACTTGGTCAGCCACAGTCCTCCCGTGTTAGCCTGAACCTCCAAAAAATATATACCGAACAAGAGAAGTCCCAGGACTGAGCCTTGTGGGACGCCACTTGTAACTGGTTTAGAGTCTGACATGGCTCCAGCAATTCTGACTATGTGGGTTCTGTCCTTAGCCAGTTTGCAGCCCATCATATGACATAGGGTTTTTTATTTAAGCTGGAGAGCTTATCTATGATGCCCGAGTGGGATATTATGTCGAAGGCTTTTCCGAGGTCCAGGTAGGCTGTGTGGACTACCTTCCCCTCATCAATGGCCTTGGTGACTGTTTCAAAGAAATTGACCAGGTTTAAGAGGCAGGATCTGCCGTTAACAAAGCCAAATTAGGTAGGATCCAGTGTCTGTAGGTCCCCAATATCTTTGTTTATGAGTTCCATGATGATCCTCTCCATAGCTTTGCAGACCAGGCTAGTCAGGCTTATGGGGCGATAGTTTCCAGGGTCCATAGAGGCACCACCTTTGTGGATTGGGACCACTGTTGCTGTACGCCATTCTTTGGGTACATATCCTGTAGTAAGGCTGAGATTGAACAGCAGCTTTATGTGGGGGTTTAGCTCTTCTTGGAGTTCATGTAGGATGCAGCCCGGGACACCGTCTGGTCCCATTGATGCTGTGTTTTTTGCTTTGGAGAGGGTGGCTCTCACCTGAGCATCTGAGATGTCAGGGAGGCAGCACTCTGCTGGGATAGATATTTGCTCTTTAGGGGGGAAGGGGGGGGAGTTTGCACTGAACCTGTCTGCCAGGATGTTGGCAATGTCTGTGGGTTCAGTGTATTTTTTGTCATTTTAGACCAACTCTGAGCATATCTGGGAGTTGCCACCCAGGTTCCTAACCTAACTAAAGAAGGCCTTGTGATTATCTTTAGTGCCCTGTGCAATTTTTTTCTCGAAGCTGGCCTTAGATGATTTTATGAGGGATCGTAGTTTTTTGCTAGTACTGATCAAAGATGCCTTCCATTTTAGGGATTTTGCTCTATCATGTAGTAGCTACCTCCTTCTGTTGTACAGCTTATTTATGGCTGGGGTCCACCAGGCAGGACTCCTGCCTTTGGAAGATTGGGTCTTGGTTTTGTTTGGGATAGCATGATCCATGCATTCCTGAAGGTGTCCATAGAATGCATTTATAAAGGATTCTGCAGTTTGAGCCGTAGTTTCCACTGGCCCGGGGGCCTTGAAGGATTCCACCTCGGTTTTGAGAAGTGTGAAGTTAGCTTTTGAGAAGTTTTTCACTATGTCTTTTCTGGGCTGTGGGTGGGATCGGGATGTGGGTATCCAGTGAGATTAATTTATGGTCCGATCTTACTAATGAGGGGAATACCTCTGGTACGGAGCATAGAGTCCCCATGTTGGGGATGACCAGGTCCAGTATGTTATCCCTTCCTGTGAGGGTGGTGACTAGTTGTTCCATAGCATTTGAGTTTATAAATTCTAGGAACCTTTGGGCTAGGGTGTTGGGGCTTGAGTAATGCTCCCAGTCAATGTTTGGGTAGTTGAACACCCAATATAATGGTGTTTGGAGAGACCTTCATATACTTAGACCCAGCTTGTCCAACATTGCTCAATATTAACCAACATTGCTGGATGTTGGCCAATATTACTCAACATTGACCACAGTTGTGCTAGTTGGTGTGTGCGATTTTCTTTACATATACTACATGGTGGTTAATGCTGTTTAGCACTGCTTTATATTGCTTAACACATGGCAATCATGCCTCAGGTGGTGCTGCAGGGCTGGCTATGTCGGATGCACATACTACACTCCCTATACATATTTGAAAGCAGGTAGTGTCAACGTAGGCATCCATTTTACTATATGTGCAAGTCAGAGAGAGGTATCATTTCCAGAGTTCCTACTGACCCAGTGTATGTGCTATGCGTTGCCTCTTTGCCAAGGCCAAAGCATACTGGGCACACCTCCTTCTGTCTACTGGGGCAGGCTCAGGTTGTTCCTCCTCTGAGTCACGCTCTGCCTGTGTTGGCCTTGGCAATGGTGGGGGGCTGTTTGGCCCAGGCCTATGCTGGTCCTGCTGCAGCTGGTTTTGCAGGATCATATTATGTAGCATAGCACATACCATGACAATTTGGGTACATGTAGTTGGTGAGTACTGCAAGGCTCCACCAGATGTGTCCAGGCACTGGAACCATGACTTGAGCAGCCCAAACACACGCTCGATTACATTTCGTGTTTGTGCGTGTGCCTCATTATGGCGTTCCTGTTCAGGTGTGTGTGCGTTTCTGATGGGTGTCATCAGCCACGGCTTCAGTGCATAGCCAGAATCCCCCACTAGGTGACCATGTGGGATGTCCCCATTGGCAAATGTCTGGTACAGCTGCATCAGATGCCAGATATGGGAATCATGGTAGCTTCCAGGGCAGCCAACACATGCATTCAGTATTATGCCCTGGGCATCACACACAACCTGGCAGTTGATGGAGGGGAAGCCCTTGCGGTTGAAGTAGACCCTACCCCGATCACCGGCTGGTGCTTTGATGCATATGTGCATGCAGTCTATTGCACCCACTACCTCAGGGTATTCCGCTATTTGCTGGAAGAGACGCATATTGCTGGCCAATACCTCATGGGAATTGGGGAAATATACATGATCACCGACATGTGCTGACATGGCATCCAGGAACTGGTGCAGTACCCTGGATGCTGATGCCTGTGATATCCCCATCATATCACCAGTTGGTCTCTGGAAGGTACCTGTTGCTAATATTCTTAGGCCAGCACATACCTTGGTTTCCACTGGGATGGGTTCCCCTCTGTTGGTTCTGTGTGTGAGGCGTGGCCTGCACAGCTCAACAATTTGCTGCAAGAGGTCTCTGTCCACTCTATAGAGCTCCACTATCTCCAGCTCATGTAGCCCCTGGTAGGCTAACCTGGGCCTGTACACTCTTCTCCATCTCCTCACTGTGGGTTGTCCAGCAGCATTTGCATTATCACCACCCTCAGCATGTTGCATATGTCACCTTATAACAGCAATGGCAGCCCCTAACATTTTTGTCTCAGTAAAGCTTTTTCAGTTTTCACTTCTATTAGCTTACTACAGTGTTGCAGTGTCTCTTGAGAGAAACATAATGGACTGTTGTTTGCAGAGTTTTAAGTGCTGGGCTGGGCTAGTGTACTGCCTGTGTAATTGCCTGATTCTGATTGTTTTCACCTGCTAGCTCTGCTAGTACTCCCTGGTAACTTCCTACTATTTGGTGTACTTCCTTTTTCCTTTCTGTTTCCTCAGGGGGGAGCACAGTGCACACAAGCGCAAACATGTGCACAGCAGCTAACACGCATGCACACATGCTTACATGGACTAAAACTTGCTTATTCTTGTTAAAATGCCAGCTGACACATGCCACTCTGCTCCAATGAGCTTCACTTCTTTCATACATACCCCCCTAGTGATGTCACCTATCTTGTACTCTGTTACTCCCCTTATCCTACTCCTACACTTCACTGACTGTGCTCATTTGCTATGTAAACTTGCGATTCACTCTCCTAACCCTCATTGCATAGGATTGACTACTAATGCTTGGTTACATTTCTTAGACTGAGCTTCCCCCCTTAGCAACCTCTACTCGGTGGCCATGTTGTCTTCAGCCTGCCATTCACTTGCATTGTAAATTCATATCAGCAATAAAATCCACATTTGTGGATCTTAATAATTGATTTTCTGGTTTTTAGGGTGCAGCGCGTTTGCGTGGCACTGTGCTATGCTTAAACCCCGGAGATCGGGATGAAAAAAAAAAGTTATTTTATTTTTATTTTGCATCACTTCACATTGCCAATGGCCATATTTTTGGCCATTGGCATGCTTCCTCCTGTAAATGCATCCTTTTTTTGGAGCTGTCACTGCTCCGTTTTGCTATCTGCAGAACCGTACTCAGTTGTCAACTGAGTACATTTCTGCAAATAACACTACTCCTACTCGGACAGGTTCCTGTTTCCTGGATCACAAATTTACCTCATTTGCATAGCTTTCGCCTGCAATTGAGGTAATTTGCATATCCAAGCTCTGTCCATGCAGGACTAGTTTTGAGAGCTCTGTTGCATGCCCCTACCGGCTGTTCCTGGATCGCTCGGCGGACATGTTGGCTGCATGGAGTATTACTCTACTCTTAGACTGCGTGCAAGCCTTCGTGAATCCAGCTTAATATATTTTTAGTGATATTAACTTATTCAAGAATAATATACTCTTTTATCAGCGTTTTGTAGATGACTGCTTTTTATTGTGGGTAGGAAATGAACAGCAATTAAATGAATTTGTTCATTACTTGAATAACACAACGGATTTTCTGAAGTTTACTGTGAACTCTTCTAATGATAAAATGTTTTTCTTAGATGTTGAAATATACAAAAATCACAATGATGAATTAGGAACATGTGTTTACAGAAAAAATGTACAGGTTAATAAGTATGCACATGTTAAAAGCATGCATGCTCGACATATATTTGGTGGTATTGCCAAGAGTCAATTATTAAGAGTTAGTAGATTAAATACAGATCAGCATAAATGTGAGGAACAAATGGCCGTATTATGTGATGAATTTCAAAGCAGAGGGTATAATATGAAACACATTATGGAAATGAGATAATATACTGAAAAATAGAAATACATATGCATGTCCATATTTTAGCAACTACACATTTATGAATGAGGAAGCTAACAACTCATATTTTGTATTGAGATACGTTACCACATACAATCATATGACCAAATTCATTGAGGCAATAATTAGAAAAAACTGGCGGATTCTGATGGCTCAACCTGAGCTATGTGCAATACTGGGGCATATACCCAGGTTTGCATATAGAAATATGAATAATTTAAAGAGAAGGTTATGCTATAAAGACTTTGAGGTAAACTTGTTGCGGCAAACAACGCACAATGTGGGAACAACTCCATGTCATGCTTGTAGCTGTTGCTCTGATATTTGTGTCAAAAAGTTTTTTGAACATCCAATAAATAAATTAAAATATGAAATAAAATATCAAGCAACTTGTAGAACTATGATGGTCGTATATTTAGCTACCTGCACACAATGTTCAGGATTTTATGTGAGAAAATGCTCGGGGACTTTAAAAGATCGTATTGTTGAACACAAATCAGAAATGAGAAGAAATATTTCCTCCAATGCATTAGCCCAACATAAAAAGGAAAAAGGAATACTACATACCTTTAAATTTAAAGTTTTAGAAGTGATAAATAGAAATTTAAGACTTGGTGATATAAATAATAAGTTGGATGTATTTGAATACAAATGGATTATAAGGCTTGAAGCCGATAAAACACGAGGGTTAAATAATATGGTAACTATTAAATCTATGTTAGATTTTAAACAAAAGCAATATGACTAATTTTATTATTGAGCATAAATCACTATATGTATTTATTGTATATTGAATGAAGTATTATTTATGATTTTTTTGTATATATTTTCAATGAAAATATAGATGTAGTATATATTTTATAAGTATTTTTTATGTAATTGCCCTTTAAGGACAATTTATTAATTAAGTGAAATTTAAGTATTTCTATTGTGTTCTTATAGGATGGCTGTGTCATGTGGTTGTGATTCATTGTGTATATATACATGTGACTATTTTTAAATGTATTAACTAAACACTGAAGAAGGGGCATCCCTGAAAGCTTTGTTTTTTAATAAAGAGAGCGTTTTCTGTTCTATTCGTTTTTCTGATATTCATGGTGTAAGGAATAGAAGAAATTTGAACCATGGTAGAATTTGGATTTTCAGTTTACTGATAGGGAGGGACAGGGAAGTGAAGTTTTCACTGAACTTCTCTGCTAGCAGGTTGGCTATATCTATGGTGTTTGTGTATGTAGTATTCTTGACCACCAATTCAGAGCAGATTTGGGAGTTATATTTGAGATTACAGACATATGCGAAGAAGGCTTTGTAATTATCCTTAGTAGATGTGGCCAATTTGGACTCAAAGTTAGCCTTAGAGGATTTCACCAGTGACCTTATTTGCTTGTTCAGACAAAGGAGAGATTGCTTCCAACTTGGCACCTGCTCCTTTTTGGTCCCGGACAACAATTATTTTCCTTTTATTATAGAGTCTATTTATTGCTGCTGTCCACCAGACAGGTTTAATCTTCCTTGAGGAAGATGTTTTGATCCTGTCAGATATTGCTGAGTCCATGCAGCTATATAGGTTCTCGGGTTCACTTCAATTCACTGAACTTTCAATTCACTGACTTTCATTTCACTGACACCATTTCACTGAAATTCATTTCACTGAAAGTTCATTTCACTGAAAGTTCATTTCACTACAACTATTATTACAATGTAAATGGAATATGCCCCCTTCCCCACTGTAGTGCGACCCTGGAGTTAGAATATATAGTTAGGGGGGTGTGGGGGGCAGAGCCCCCCACATCGGGGGGTCTGGGGGGAGCAGCCCCCCACTTCATTTCATATGATATTCTTACGTTTTAATATAATATTGCCCCCCACACCCCCCTAACTATATATTCTAACTCCAGGGTCGCACTACAGTGGGGAAGGGGGGATATTCCATTTTATTGCTAATAATGGTTGTCAGTGAAATGAACTTTCAGTGAAATTAAGTTTCAGTGAAATGAATTTCAGTGAAATGGTGTCAGTGAAATGAAAGTCAGTGAATTGAAAGTTCAGTGAACTGAAGTGAACCCAGGTTCTCATATATTTTTTTGGTGTAGGCTTGGACATTAGTGCTGGATTCAACTGAAAGGATGGTGGCTGTGTAGCTGCTTATAGCTGCTCTCAGGAGGTTGTAGTCAGCTTTGGAAAAGTTTTTTTAATTCAACCCTGGTAAGGTGGCGCAGGTGAGATGGTGACTTCAAAAGTGATTGCTTTGTGGTCGGATCTTACCAAGGAGGATGACACTGTAGGAGTGCTATAGTGGCTACTCATGTTGGTTAGTACCAGGTCCAGGATATTTTCACCTCTTGTGGGGTGTCAACCAGCTGACCTAATGTACTGGGCATTTGTGTTTGAGCTAGAATACGTCTTCCACTCTATGGTTGGGTAGTTAAAATCACCCAGGATCTGGGCAGAGAGTTGAATCTTTATGGATTCAAGTAAGTCCAGATAGGTGGAGTGGGCCTCCTGAGTCATGGTTGGAGGTCTGTAGCTAGCTATAATTTGAATAGGTGTTTTGTCAATAGTTAACTGCACCTGGAGTGTCTCCTGTGCATCATACTGTTTGACCAGCCTGGAGGTGTGTATGTCTTTGATAAATATTGAAACTCCACCTCCTTTGGCTTTGTAGTCCTCTGTTTGGGGTTGAAGGTATGGTAGGACAAGTAACCTGGTAAGGCTGGGGTCCTCTCCACAGCTTTGAACCAAGTTTCAGTGACTGCACAAATGTCAGCATCTTCCAGGGTGAGGAATGCTTGCAGTGAGTGCAGTTTCATGTTAAGACTCCTAGCATTTAGCAGCATGACCTTTAAATTTTGTTTAGAAGAACTTTTCACATTGGTAATTTTGAATTTTGTCCTCATGACTTATCCTAAATAAGGCACTATGGGGGAGGCAAGAGCCTTTGCCAGAAGCCTGAAGCCCAGGGGAGACAGATGAAGGCCATCTCTGGCAAAGTATTGTGGTTTGTCAATCATGTCCTTCCTAGGCTGTCAGGTACTGGATCCCCTTGGAATGACACCAGAAACTAAACCAATTGTTAAAGTCAATAATTTTCTGTATGTACTGAGGCGTCATTCTGGGTGATGGTAGGATGCTGCCTAAGGCTAGGGACATACCTGCCTGGGACACACATTCAGTGAGCTCAAGCATGTCTCTCTTCATATAGTCCAGAGAGGTACATCTCAAGTCATTCACACCAACATGGATTGTGACAGAATCATAACTGTACCTGTTGTTGAGAAATTTGAGCATGTGAGTGATATAGTAGACTGTAGCACATGACAAGCAACTTACCGTGACTTTCCCCTTGTCTAGCCTGGTGAGAGGCATGTCTATGTGTCTCAGGATAGAGTTTCCTATGACTAGTATGTTGGGTTTATGGCTGGGCCTTACAGGCTGTGTGACACATGCATGTGTACTATGTGTGATGCTTGGTGCAGTGGGTTATGATGTGCGTGTGTGGTTTTGCCTCTGAGGTCTCTTTTGTTTAGGTATGTTTTTGTTAAGAACCTCCACATATGTAGGAATGTACTGTACAGGTGTGGGTGGTGTTTGAGGTGTGGTGCTTGTAGTGTTTATGCAGACAACCTTCTCAGTGCCAGATGTACTGCTTGTGATTGAGACAGCAAGGATTCTAGGTTCTTAATGTAATTGCATCTCTCACATATTGTGTTCCTAGATGGTAGAAGAAGATGCTTGTCTGTGTACATTAGGCAGTTGCTACACTGTCTCAGGATGCCCATATCAACAAGGTTAGCAGGAATAACCACAGGAAATTGTCTGTCCATGGTTGTCAGAATCTGTGGAAATTAGGAAAATAATGATAGAGTGGGTATTATCAGAATAAAGTACCTGTAGGTGTGAGTAGGGCTGGATAAAATTACAGTAGTTGCAAGGTTGCATATTGCTACTATCTTGGTGACAGCCACACATGTAGTGTGTTAATAGACTGTGGGGTATGACGTGTGAGGGAGCGATGGATAGTGCAGGCCGTATTGGTTGTGCAGGGTCTGTACATAGTGGATGCCCATTTAACTGGTCCGGTAATGTGTCCCCCTCATGTTGTCTTTCAGGAACAATGTCTCTTAGGAGGCATACCCCATTCAGAGATGCTGAGAATGCTGTTATCCTGGATGACTTCAGACTGCATCATCCCATTCTGCTTTCAAGGAGTCAACAACATTGTGACCAGTGTGCAGCATTGTGGGGTGACCTTGTCAGGGCAGTTAACCAAAGTAGACATCAGGTCAGGACCTACAAGCAGGTCCAACACAGGACCACAGATATGCTCAATGCCACATGTCACAGGGCAGCTGCTGTGGCCAGGAATCATGCTGCCACCAGTGGAGGGCCTGCAACAGAACAACCACTCACAGCCACAGAGGAATTCCTGGCAAACTTAGAATCAGTCACCAGTTACTCGGCATCCATCACCCCATACATCCTGGAGGTGGGTGCCACAGGGTCCACATCAGAGGAGCGTCCAGGTAAGCTTACTTTGTTCACCAGTGGTGTAATACTGTATCAGTCATTGTGGCAGGCTCTGCATACCAGTACATGGGTGTCAGGTCTATCTGCATGGGGGGAGGTTGTTTTAATTCACAGCTCTGCACACATACTCAGAATATCAGCAATGTAGGCAGTATGTACATGTGGATATATGCACATATACCCCTCTAACAATGCAACATTTGTTATTGATGACAATCCTTTTTCATAGGTACTTCTGGTGTGGCCACAGTCTGTGGTCCTGTACCTGGGAAGTGTGATACATAGTTTCAGAGGTTCATAGGTGTTTACTAGGCTAACAATTTTAAGCCTAGCCATGCATTCCAAATCTCTGGCAAGTTCTGATACCCTTGATAAGTTTTAGCATGGGCCTGGGGGATGAACCATTTACAGGTTACCTGTTTGCATCAGAGACAAAGGTGCCAAACCAGGAATGAATTTCTGGCTTCCCATCCAATTGTCCAAGTTGCACTTTATTGGGTTATGGATGAACTCTGCTTCACATGGATGGGGAGCCTGTTCCATAGATAGGGTAGTCTGTGGGTTGCATACCTATCTCTCCAGCAGGTCCTATTTATGTCACAGGCAAGGTTTAAGTCTTTAGAATGGGTAATTCTGGTACTGTTTGTTTTGTGTGTGTGTGTGTGTGTGTGTGTGTGTGTGTGTGTGTGTGTGTGTGTGTGTGTGTGTGTGTGTGTCTGTATATATATATATATATATGCCGTAAAACAATATACCATTGTTTTACGGCCAATATATACCATATGAACATTAAGGACTGCCATTTAGCCCAAGGCACAACTGTTATGTTTAGCCAGAATGGAATAGTTGTATGTTCCATATCGGAGCAGTTGACTACAGTGCAGACAACTGATAATCACAACTGTGTATTTCTACAAACACTAACACTTCAGTTATACTCATGAAGAAGTATGCAGCCTGCTATACAGGAGGCAATGACTCCAGGATGCCTGTTTACTCACTATAGAGAGATGGCACATACCTGTAGCAGTGATACCACAACAGGTATATCATTCTCAGGATAGGTGTACTGGGTATTATTTGTAGTTCTATCATTGCATACCCCACAGGTGTAGTGTACTGGCAACATTCACTGGATGTAGCTGAAGTGCATGTTAGAAAGGTCCTGTCTTGTCTATGTATGTTGTTGTTTGTGTGTTGTGCATGAGATCAGTGATGAGATGTGTGACTGGTAATGCAGTTGTGGCTCCTCATCTGTATAAGTCTGTGTGGATTACCATACATAATAGTGCAGGTAATAATATACTGATTTTGTCCTCCTCCTCACAGGTGAACAGGGGGCTTGGAGTCTGTCTTCCTCACAATCTTATGTCAGTGTCCCATTGGGCTCTGATGATGATGGCGGCCATACTGAGGCATTGAAAAACATTTTATATAGCCCACCTAATCATGAAGGGATTCACATCTAGATCAGGGGAGGTCATTGTGCCTCTTTACTCATCCCTCATCAGGCCCATAATTGAGTACAATGCCCGTTTTGGGATGTACCTTACCAGACACCTGCAGCAACTGGAAAGACCCCAAAAGTACCTCACCAAGAGGATCAAAGGGCTCAAACAGATGCCATATGCTGCCCGGTTAAAGAAACTCCAGCTTTACTCAGTGGCATACCGCCTGCTCAGAGGCGATCTGTGCCTGATGTATAAAGCCATGTCCAACCCGGAATTAATGGACATGCTGCACCTCAGAAAATCCAAATCCCAACGAGCTACGCTACCGAGAGACTTGAACCTCAGCACTGAAATAAATAGGACATGCTGGAGGGACAGATTCATAACCCAGAGGCTCCCTTCACTCTGGAATAAAATCCCAGTCCAGGTTAGGCAGAGTCCCTCATTGACTCTCTTCAAGAGGAATCTTGATGAGTGGATGGGAGATCGTAGGTTTACCCCGGGTATCACTTCTGTGTCACTGTTAGACAGAGGCACAGTATACTAACCTCGAAAAAGGGCATAGCAAAATTCATTTAAAATGGGTGGCGAAAGCCAAACACACTCTGGCTAGGCTTATAAATGCCCTACGGCAGATAGCCTAGTATGAACCTATGAACCTATGAGCCTATAGGTAGGGTTATTGGGGCCTGAATCTGTCCCAGAAGTTGACATCCATCTTCCGCCCCCATTGTCCCCACACACAGTCAGTATGCCCACACATACCCAGTCCCCAGAGGCCACAGATATTGGACATTCACATGGTGTTGACACTGAACAGGACAGTGTGACAACTATGGCATCAGTGAGTGTAGACATTGGGCATAGCCAGACAGCTGGTGAGGTCCCACACAGGCAGACTGACAGGGGTTCTTGAAGGGGGACTACTGTCCATCCACCTCCTGTCACAGGTGTCACATCACGGGTCACTCACTGCATGGTTTGAGCTGTCATGGAGGCACAGGCAAGTACAGAATGCAACACTAGATGGATGCTCAGGGTCATGGAAGCAGCACAGTCTGACATCCATGACTACCTCCACCACATTGGTGACACCATGGATCATTTCACTGGACAGATGGTGGGTTGAGACAGTGTGTGTCTTTGCCCACAATTTCTCTGTGCTGGAACATCTTGTTGGGGTAAGGCATCGGGCATGTGGACATAGGTCAGCAGCACCATCTGCTGAGAGACCACGTGTTGTCCATGCATACTCATGCCCCTCTAGTAGCAGTACCTCTAGTGCTACAGAAGGAAGTGTGCTGTCCACACCATTATATGGCAGGCCATGGACACGTGGTCCTGGGTGGTTCCATGGGGGACATGGGCCCAGCAGACAGCAGTCACAGTCAGATATTAGCACCACATCCGACCTTGGGCCCGGTGGTGCCAGTGCCACTCCTGACAGAGCAAGTTCCCGTGTTTGTGGCCGGAGATGGTGACCTGTCCACTTTGCTATGTATGGTTCACTGCTGTCCAACATACACACATGTAGGGCTAGCACTAGACCTGACAGTGTACACACATAGCCTCAAACATCATTGACACATGCAGGTCACCCACAGACACACATGGCACCTCTCCACAGCACATATGACCAGCACCCCTTCCTGACTCACACACATGCTGCTAACTGTATGGCACAACCTAGGCCTCTGGTACCCCACATCACACCCTATGCATATGATGTTACCTGTGCCACATCCATGCCACCCATGTCATCGATGCAGAGACATGCAAATATGTGTCTGATGCACAGGCTGACTATATTACTTCCAATGTAGTTGTGTAGTGCAGTATTGTTATACCACTGTAAGTGCTGTGGGCCATGACAGGTACTGTGTGCTGGCATGTGTCATAACTACATGGCAAACCTTGTGTATCTTAGATGCATGATGTCAGACTGGTGGTAGTGTGACAGAATACCAGGTGTATCATGGATCTGTGTATGTTACTATTCCACGGGTTTGAATGGTTATTCTATGGATACATGGCAGCAGTACAGTGGCACAGGATGGCATGAAAGCACAGCAGAAATATGATGTCAGGAAGGTATGGCAGCATTTTGCATGGTTCCCTAGGTGAATATGTGTAGAAGGTTGTGTTTGGGACAATGGGGGCAGCTGGCATATTTATTCATTCATACTTTGTAAAAAGGTCTACTACCCTTTATGCATGTCACCTGAGGTTTCTGACTGTACATACCTAGATGGTGGCAGACATCAGTGATGCCTATATAGGACCTGGAGCTCGCAAAGGGCTATAAAATGCATAACTATTGCACAAAATTAGGACTTATGGACATGCCTACTACAGAAATGTTCACAGCTCAGCCAAGAGAAATTGCTAGAAGTAACTTATTTCAGAATAAGTGATACTAGGGGATATATCTGTAGTCATAGACAGGGGCACACACACACACAGAGTTGGCTGGTGGGAGACCAGAACCCCTACCTACCTACTATTGCACACTATAGCTATCAGTACTTATCACATGCACCACAAGGTTTATCTGAGTGTCATTTGTCAGCTAGTATTCTTAAGGTGGATGACATCAGCAGGCCTTGTAGGGGAGGGCATTTAGAGGCTAGAAGCTAGTCTTAGGCCCATAAAATGCATAACCATTACACTGAGATTGCCCATAGGGCTTGTCCATAGTGCTGCAGATGGATACACACACACACACACACACACACACACACACACACACACACACACACACACACACACACACACACACACACACACACACACGAGAGTTAGCTAATTTGAGATTAGAACCTCAACGTATCGAGCAGTACATACTATAGTTTGCAGTATTTATTGCATGCACCACAGAGCTTACTTAAGGTAGACTGTCAGCCAGTGCTGTTAAGGTGGATAAAATCAATAGGCTTTGTAAAGGAGGCCAATGTAGAGGCCATCAGGTTATCAAAGGGCCTTAAAATGTATAACCATTGCTCAGAGATAGGCATATCTGTATGGCTGCAAGTGGTGATATTTCCACACAGATAGGTGGTTGTTGTGAGATTAGAAATCCTACCTATTTAGTAGTACACACTATAGCTTGCAGTACTTATCATATGTGTCCTGGAGATTATTTAAAGGTAGACTGTCAGCCAGTGCTGTTAAGGTGGATGACATCAGCAGGCATTGTAAAGGATGCCACTGTTGAGGAAAGCAGCTAGTCACAGGGCCATAAAATAATTAACTATTTCACAGACACAGGCTAGATGAGCACATCTTTGTTGCTGCAGGGGATATGTCTGCATACACACACACAGCATTACCTGTTGTGAAAGTAGATCCCATGCCCCCATGCCTATCTAGTTGTGTACCTACAATTTGCAGTACTTATTGCATGCACCACAGGTTATGTCTATTACATTTGTGGATGCAGCCACAGCACTTGTGGCCTATGCAACATGGCCTTGTATTACACAGTATGTATGGCCTGCAGAGTGTTCCAGTGTGCTGCTGTTATTGTCTCTAGTGTCATAGGAATGGGATACCTGTTAATACCCCTGCAATGTCTGCACAGTTTCCAGTATGGTCATGTCTGGCTGGTTGCAATTTGGTAGGTGGGCAATTGTCCATGGACAATATGGCCTGTCCAAGGCCAGTGTTACAACCATTGCACATTACACTACCTGCTCACCATTGTCTGTCTATAGGATAACATTCCACAGGTACAAGAGTCTGTGGGTGTGTAGATTATGTCCTTTTGCAGCATTGGTGTGTTACTATATATAACCAAAAATACACCGAGGTACCACACAATAGTGTCTTTATTACACAACAAATAAGAACAGTGGTGAGCGCTTTCGCAAAACTAATTGCTTCATCAGACAAGAAAATAAAACACTCCATTGCTTATATACAGATGGAACCATTGACTCAATCACTGATGTCATAGGTCAATTAAGGCATTAAAGCTATATAAAACTTATAAATGTATAAATGTAGAAAAGGCTACATATAGAGAAAACTGCATATAAAAGACACATATAAAAAACTGCATGTAAATGCAGCTGAGATTGATTTTCTTGATGTACATCTAGCTAAAGCTGAATTTAACTGCTTCAAGAGTAGCATCTTCCACAAACCAGCCAGAAAGAACACATACCTACACAAAACTAGTATGCATCCCAGGCACATCCCGAGAAATGTATTAAAAGGGCAAGTTTATAGGACATTAAGATTGCATGATGATGATGAGGATGCATTACTAT
The DNA here is from genome assembly GCF_019279795.1 of Protopterus annectens. Classification (NCBI taxonomy): domain Eukaryota; kingdom Metazoa; phylum Chordata; order Ceratodontiformes; family Protopteridae; genus Protopterus; species Protopterus annectens. The sequence goes on along the minus strand of NC_056733.1, from coordinate 1,343,975,672 downwards.
GATTAAAAAATTTAAAATTTGAGTTTATAGCTAGAGGATACCAACCTGATGAAATTGATAAAACTATATCTGATGCATGGCATGTGAGATCAACTAAATGTAGACCTTATTTTAACAACAACAAGGTAGTTCCATGTAATAATCCATCTAACATAAACTCTAGGCCACATAATGAATTTAGAGTAGTGTTACAGTTTGCAAATGACGTCAACCAATATGTTGACGTAATTAAGAAACATTGGCACTTATTACAAGAGGTACCACAGTTGCAGGTTATCACCTGTAAAGATCCACTATTTAGTTTCAAGAACAATATGTCACTCAAGAAGCAGTTATGTAACAAGGATGTGCCTAAGAAAGCCATCCCTTCTTCACGTCAGGGCACTTTTCCTTGCAGGTCATGCAGTGCCTGCCCCTATATTTACAGTGTAAATACCTATGTGCACCCCACCAAGCATTTTCAGTTAGAGCTTAATACTTATGCTGATTGCAAGAGCAGTGATGTTGTCTATTATTGTTTTTGTCAGAAATGTCCGGTGTTTTATGTAGGTAAAACGAATAGATTTCTTAAAGACAGAATTCTAGAACATCTTTGTGATGTCAGAAATAAGAAACCCACTAATGCACTTGCCCAGCATATTATTAATACAGATAATTCACATTCTTTTAAGTTTTTTGTGCTACAGCGCATACACAAAACATTAGACGAGGGGATATAGAAAATTTTACTGAAAGCTGTGAACAGAGATGGATCATTAAATTGAATGCAGATAAATATCCAGGCCTTAATGGCTCTACTTCCTTGGTTCCTTTCCTGAAAGCAAGACACCTCAAACATGTTTAATTTTAGGCACCTCATACACCCATTACACTTTATTTATTCATATTTTAGAGACAGACTACTTTTAGTTATACTTATACATACATATTGTAGATCGATTTTATAACTACATTTTTATCCTTTTATTTTTTCATTGCTACAGTATTTATGGAGTTTATATCTATGCACATTACTTAGGTCTTTTACCAATAGTTTTGTATATAGTTTTTGTATATAGTTTTTGTATGCAGTTTTTATATGCAGTTTTTATATATATATTTTTTTATATGCATTTACATGCAGTTTTTTATATGTGTCTTTTATATGCAGTTTTCTCTATATGTAGCCTTTTCTACATTTATACATTTATAAGTTTTATATAGCTTTAATGCCTTAATTGACCTATGACATCAGTGATTGAGTCAATGATTCCATCTGTATATAAGCAATGGAGTGTTTTATTTTCTTGTCTGATGAAACAATTAGTTTTGCGAAAGCGCTCACCACTGTTCTTATTTTTTGTGTAATAAAGATGCTACTGTGTGGTACCTCGGTGTATTTTTGGTTATATATAGTTCTGGTTTTGTGCACCTGGGTTTTACCTGAAGCCGTTTCTCTTTTTATACATATTGGTGTGTTACTACCTGACAACTGTTGTGATGCCTAGGTGCAGATAACCCCAGCATTCTGCATGTAAGTGGGGACATTCGTACATCTCCCCACACAGACACGCGCGCACGCACACACACGCACACACACACACACACACACACACACACACACACACACACACATCTATATATATATATATATATATATATATATATATATATATATATATATATATATGTATATACATGTGTATAACAGGGATGTTATCTTAACTCTTGCTCTGTGTGCACGTTATGTAACTGTGTTATGCAGATATACGTGGAGAGTCTATATCAGTCCATACATTATTTAACTATATATACATATAATTGTTAACATATATATGTGCCACATACTGATAGCTAGGGTAACCATGTGTGAAGTGGATAGGGGGAGACACACATAGCTGTCTGTATGCACAGACATATTTTCACATATCTGTTGTTTTGGGGGAAGAGGCAAGAAACATGGGCTCAAGTTAACTAAGTGTAAGAGCATGCCCAGTGTGACTGTCAGTATTTACAAGGTGACTCCAGGCCACACCTACCTGTACTCCACTCCAGGATTTTGTGTGCTGCAGACCATTGGCTACTGCACCTGTTTCCACACTCCAGCACCTTCCTGTCATTTGTCCAAGGCATTCCCTGGATGTTGGCTGAATGTAATATGTGACTCATACCTATCAACTGTCCAGATATTTGCCTCATATCTTTGGTCTGTGTTACATAACATTGTGGTTTTCTGGCACATTAGTGGCAAATCATTAAAGAGTGATGTTAGGAAATAATGGCATACATTTCAGATTCAAACTGCAGACACTTCAGGAGATTCGTGGTAATGCAATACCTGTTATTCTATCAATTCTTTATATGTGTAAGAGCAGTATTTAACACTTGCCTCTATTTTTGGGTCTTTGTCTCACTTTGTCCAGATTTGTTGCTGTAAGAGGTTGAGAGGTTTGATGTGACTGGGGTACATGATGTAGCACCACATACAGGGTGACAGTTCATAGGATCATTGGAGGTTACTAGGCTAATGGCCCTGGGGCCCTTACAAGCCTAACCAAGAGCTTATCCCCAAAAAGAAACCTCAGTCAGCACCAGTCACCCCTGTCAATGAGGAACACAGGTAGAACCCCTGGAACAAATTTGTGGTTTCCCATTTATTCATCAAGGTTACAGTTTGCATACCCCTCCCTGTTCATGTTTGTGCAGAATGTCTGGCCCATTTCCCCATATGTCTGCTCTGTTCCTCATACAGTTGTGGTTTTCTGGTACTATATTATAAAATGCAGGCAGTGAAGTGTTGTAACTACTGAGACATTTAAGTGATGGCCTTTACATCCTGCAGCTAATCTGACCTGTATTAACCTGCTGTTATACTAGCTGCCTTCTAGGATACTCAGAGCATGCATAATGTCTGACTGTAGGTTTGACCTTCTGTCCTCCCATTTTCTCTGGCATTGTCCACCTGTTTTGCAGTAACAGATTGCTGTGTTATGACAGTCTGTGGGACTCCTACCATACGAGTAACTCACATGCAAAACTTGTAGACACTGCCAGCTTCAAACCATCAACAACATCACCCATGCTAATGTCATTAGCCTAGTGAGTCACACCAGCCGCCAGAGAGAGAGAGGTTTAATTCCTCACACTGTCAACAGCATACAGACATACACTGACCCCTGTGTTTTGTGGGTAGAATATGTGGCCAGGTTGCATGTCACAGCCCTGGAAATGTGTGGTCTGCTGATATATCCTTGCAAACATACTCTGCTACTGCAGTTGTATGGGAACACAGATGTGTTGGGAGTAGAGGACTCTGGCATTTACAGTTGTGCATCTGTCCTAAGACCCCCACTGTTTGGCATTTCCCTTGCATAATGCAGTGCGGTTTCCAGCTGTGTGGCCTAATGATTATTATGGGGCACTCAGTATTGGACAGAGTACCTGTTGTCCCAAGTGGCTGTTAGAGTTCTGCAAGTTACCCAGTAGGCCACTCTATTCCCTTGCATACATGCAGCTGGTCCAAACATATGCTACCATAGTCTATTACCCCATACATTTGTTGTAGAGGAGAGTGACTTACCTTGTGAATGCAGCAGTTGAGAGACCTGTGTTTCAGGGCTGACTCTGTCTGATGCACATAGTACACAACCACTGCATGGTTAGGTACAGGTTGTGCGGTGTGGCTGGCATCCTTTTTACTATGTATGCAAGTTGGAGTAAGGTGTCAGTCCCTAGGAACCTAGGTTGTCAGTGCATGTGCTATGCATTGCCTCTTGGCTAAGGCCAGGGCTCCAAAGTACAGGTCTGTCAACTGCTGCATTTGCAAGGTAAGTCACGCAGCTACTCACCACTTGCAAGGGGTACTAGAATATAGTAGCATATGTATGGATCTGACACATGTATGTAAGGGAATATAGTGGACTGCTGGGCTTCTTGCAGAGATCTAACAGCCACTTAGGACAACAGGTACTCTGTCCAGTAGTATGTGTCTCATAATATTCACTATGCCACATGGCTGGAAACCCCACTACATTATTCAAGGGAGATACCAAACAGTGGGGTCACAGTAAAGTCGCACAACTGTGTATGCTAGCAGAGCATGGGATGGTCATTCCCCACCCCTCAACTCATCAGTGTACCCATATAACTGTTGTAGCAGTATATTTGCAATGATATATCAACAGACCACCCAGTTCAATGGTTGTGACATAGAGACAGAACCTGGCCACATATTCTGTGTCTCATGTAATGCAGGGGTGACAATGTAGATGTCTAAATGTTATTGGTTGTGTGATGAATGACACATCCCTGTCTGGTAGCCTGTGTTGCTGAGTAGGCTAGGGACAGTAGCATGGCTGATGGTGTTGATGGTTTGAATCTGGCAGTAGCCACATCTTTTTCATTTGAAGTAGTTGTATGGTGGTATACCCACAGACTGTCATAACCCCTCAATCTGTCACCACAAGAAAGCTGGACAAAGCCAGAGTGAATGGGGGGACAAAGGGGCAAACCTACAAATAGACATTATACATGCTCTGAGTAACCTAGAAGGTGGCTAGTATAACAGCAGGTTGCAACAGGTCAGATTAGCTGCAGGATGTAAAGGCCATCACTTAAATGTCTCAGTAGTTACAATTCAGTAACTGCATTTTACAGTATATTACCAGAAAAAACACAAATGTATGAGGAACAGAGCAGAAATATGGGGTAAAATGCTGGACATTCTGCAAAAACATGTACAGGGAGAGGTAAGCAAAGTGTCACCCTGTGTGTGGTGTTACATGTAACCCAATCACATCACATCTCTCAACATGTTAGAGCAAGAAATCTGGCCAAAGCCATGAATAAAAGTGGGACAAAGGCCCACAAATAAGGACAAGTTTTAAATATTGCTCTTAAAAGCATAAAATGTTGATAAAATAACAGGTCTTGCATTAGCATGAATCTCCTGATGTGCATGGAGTCTGAAACTCAAATGTCTGTCATTATTTATTAACTTCAATCTTCAATGATTTGTTACTAATTTGCCAGAAAACCACAATATTATGTAAAACAGACCAAAAATATGAGGCAAAAGTTTGGACATGCTGTGAAGCTCTGTGCAGTTGAGAGGTATGAGTCACATATAAAGGTCAGCAGACAGCTGGGGAATGCCTTGGACAATATCAAGGAAGTGCAGTACTGTGCTAACAGGTGCAGCAGCCAATGTCCTGCAGCACACATAATCCCAGACTGGAGTACAGGTAGCTCTGGCCTGGAGTCACCTTCTAAGTACTGACAGTCACACTGGACACGCTCCTACACTTAGCTAAGTTGAGTCCAAATCTGTTGCCTCTTCCTCTCAAAGACCTGCTATGTGGAAATATCTCTGTACATACATTCAGCTACTTATACATATCTGTCTCTCCCTATCCCCCTTATGCTTGACTAATGTATCTGTCAGTATGTGGCACATATGTGTATGATAACAAGATATATATATATACATATATACACACATATATCTATATATCTATATATATATATATATATATATATATATATATATATATATATATATACATATACACATATATCTATATCTATCTATATATGTATATATATATATATATATATATATATATATATATATATATATATATATATATATATACATATGGTTACCTATCAAAACATCTACTCTTCATAACATCTAAACTCAGAACATCAAGACCATAACATCTAAACTTTAAAACATCTAAATCTCATAACTTCAAATCTCAAAACATTGAAAACTACAAAGCAACTATAAATAACATCCCACACACTGTTTGCTACATTTATGCAGGGGGAAAGCCCCCTTGAACCCCCCCAAGTGGGGGGGCTCTGCCTTCCACACCCCCCATAAATTAAATATACCAACTCCAAGGTCGCACTACAGTGGGATTAGGAAACTAAGTTTTTCCCCACTGTAGTGCGACCTTGGAGTTGGTATATTTAATTTATGGGGGGTTTGAGGGGCAGAGCCCCCCACATGGGGAGTGTAGGGCGGCTTGCCCCCCTGCCTAAACATATTAAAAACATTGTGGGATCTTATTTATAGTTGCTTTGTAGTTTTCAATGTTTTGAGATTCGGTGTTATGAGCTTTAGATGTTCTGAAGTTTAGATGTTATGGTCTTGATGTTTTGAGTTTAGATGTTATGAAGAGTAGATGTTTTGATAGATGACCATATATATATATATATATATATATATATATATATATATATATATATATATATATAGTACAATGATACATATACGCTCCATAAATATCTACATAACACATTTACACAATGTACACACACAACTACAGTTAAGGAGACATCCTTGTTATACACACTTATATAGATATGTGTGGGGATGAACAAATGTCCCCACATACCCCAGAATGCTGGGGTTATCTGCACTTACACATCACAACAGTTGTCCAATGGAACCAGAACAAGGCCGCAACCATACATAGTCCACTCACACACAGACCCTTGTGCCTGTAGAATGTCACCCTGTAGACAGACACAGGTACACAAGTGGTGTAATGTACAATCGGTGCAATGCATGCCTTGGACAGGCCATATTGCCCCTTGCCACATGTTTGCCTATCAAACTGTAAACAGCCACATACGGCCAGACTGGTAACTGTACACACATAGCAGCTATATTACCAGGTATCTCACTTCTAGTACACTAGATACAATAATAGAACAAGGCAGTATCACTCTGCAGGCCACACATGCTGTCTAACACAAGGACACTTTGTGTACTCCACAAGCACTGTGCCTGCATCCACATATACAACAGACATAACCTGTGGCACGTCTGACAAGTACTGTAAGCTGTAGTGTGTAATACTTAGATAGGTAGAGCTTCTAATCTCACATCATCCGACTTGTGTGTATAAATATATTCCCTTATAGTGCTAAGACATGCCCTGTAACTGGCTGCTGGCCTCTAAATTACCCTGCTCTACAAGGCCTGCTGATGTCATCCACCTTAAGAGCACTGGCTGACAGTCTGATATCAGATAAACTCCATGGTACATGTGATAAGTACTGCAAACTGTAGTATGCAACAGTAGTTAGATAGGGATTCTAATCTCACATCATCTAACTTGTAGGTATGTAAATATAACCCCTTGTGGCACTACAGTCATGCCCATCTGGCTTATTTATATGCAGTGGTTATGCGTTTTAAGGCCCTGTGACTAGCTGCTGGCCTCTACATTGGCCTGCTTTAGAAGGCCTGCTAATGTCATCTACCTTAAGGGTGCTGGCTGACAGTCTACTGTCAGATAAACTCTGTGGTGCATGTGATAAGTACTGTGAGCTGTATTGTGCAATAATAGTTAGGTATGGGTTCTAATCTCACATCAAACAACTCTGTGCATGTATAAATATATCCTCTTACAGCATTAAAGACATACCCATCCGAGTTATCTCTGTGCAATGGTTATGCATTTTATGGTCATGTGACTATGTGTTGGCCTCTAAATTACTCTCCTCCACATAAGCATAACTGATGCCCAACACCTTCTAGATTTGTATGTTCAGAAAACCCATGTGACACGTATCAAGGGTAGAAGACCTTGTCACAAAGTATGAATGCATGATTATGCTGATTGCCCCCATTGTTCCTAATACACAGTTACACACATATGCATCTAGTGAGCCATGCGCATATACTGTCTTACCCTGCTGACATCATATATCTGGTGTGCCACCATGCCATCCTCTGCTGCTGTATTGCCACCATGCGCCCATTAGACAGCTGCAATGCACATATACACAGGTCCTTAACACACCTGTTATTCTGTACCTCTACTGGCAGTCTAACATCATGCAACAAAGATACACAAAGTTTGATGTGTAGCCATGATACATGCCAGCATACAATACTTGTAGTTCCCCACAACAAGTGCCATGGCAAAACAATATTGCACTACACAAGTACATGTAAAGTAATATAGTCATCCTGTGCATCACACACATATTTGTATTTCCCTGTATCAATGTCACAGATGGCAGGGATGTGGCACAGGTATCATCACATGCATCGGGTGTAGTGTGGGGGTGCCAGAGGCCTAGGCTGTGCCAAACAGGTGACAGCATGTGTGTGAGTCAGGAAGTGGTGCAGTTTAGATGATCCATGGAGAGGTGCTGTGTGTGTTTGCTGGTGACCTGCATGCAACAATGCTGTTTGCGTGTATGTACATAGTTAAGTCTAGTGCCAGACCTACACGTGTGTATGTTCGACAGCTGTGGACTGTACATATTAGATTGGACAGTCCACCATCTCTGGCACAAACACGTGGATGGGCTCTGCCAGGAGTAGCACTGGCACCACCATGCCCAAGGTCAGACACGGTGCCAGTACCTGATGGTGACTGCAAAATGATACATGGGATCACCCAGGACCACGTGACCATGGCCTTTCATGTCATGGTGTGGACAGCACACTTCCTTTTGTAGCACTGTAGGTACTACCAGTACAGAACCGTGACTCTGCATATGGTCTCCCAGCAGATGATGTTGCTGACCTTCATCCACATGTCCGATAGCCAACTCCAACCAAATGTTCCAGCACAGACATTGTGTGGTCAAAAACAGACACTGTCTCAGCCCACTGTCTATCCATGACAACAGGGAACTGATCCAGGGTGTCCCCAATGCAGTGGAAGCAGTCTCGGATGTCAGATTGTGCTGCATCCATAACACTAAGCATCCATCTGGTGTTGTGTTCAGAACATGCCTGTGCCTCCATGATGGAGTGAAACATGTGGCAAGTGACCCACATTGTTACACCTGCAACAAGAGGTGGATGGACAGCCGTCCTCCTACAAGCACCCCTGTCAATCTGCTCTCTGGCTATGGCCAGTGTCTACAGTCAATTAAGCCATAGTTGTCACACTGCCCTGTTCAATGTTGCCACTTTTCTGACTGTCCACTATCTGTGGCCTCTGGGGACTGGGTATGTGTGGGCATACTGACAGTGTGTGGTGACAATGGGGGCAGAAGAGGAATTAAACCTCTTGGACAGATTCAGCCTCCGACTACCCGACTGTGCCTCACTATGGCCACCGTCATCATCAGCATCCAATGATAGCACTGATGTCAGGTTGTGAGGGGGACAGACTCCAACTCCCCCAATCATGTGTGAGAAGCAGAACAACAGCAGTACATTACTACCTGCACTATTATATATGATAATCTACACAGACTCATACAGATGAGGATCCACAACTGCATTACAAGTCCCTCATCTTCACCTCTCTGCTCCCATGCACAACAGAGAAACTCACGAAAGCATACACAGACAAGTCAGGCCCATTATAACATGCACATCAGCTACATCTAGTTAACGTTGCCAGTACAACACACCTGTAAGGTATGGAATATGACAGTGTATGTGATAAAACTAAACATAACACCCAGTACACCTATATAGAGAATGATATGCCAGTAGTAGTATCACTGCCTCAGGTATGTACCATGAGTTTGGGCCTTTGTTCCATCATTAATTATGGCTTTGTCCTGAGTTCTTGCTGTAGGACATTGGCAGGTATGTTAGGCATAGCTCTCAACCAAACAGGAACAAATCTCAACAGACACAGGGACTTAGCCAGAGTACATCAGGGACATTCAGGGTCAGTTTTATGTTAGAATTAATTACGTGAGACATGGACAGAATCAGAGGAGGTGAATTACAATACATTGTTTGACATTACAGGGGTGTACTCCCTCCCTTATTGTCACTATGTACTACATGTAATCCACTAGCTTTCCTACAACAGCTGACCATTGTAGTTGGAATTCACAGGGACGGAGCTGAGATGTGATTGAAATCAGGGACAGCTGAAAGGCATGCATGGAGGTGTAGGACAGCAGAGTATCAATGACATGTCATCAACATAGATCTAAGACATGCTTATTGCTGTAATCCATATTCCCTATACCTCCATCCTCCCATCTGCATCATGTTATATGTAGCTATCTATTACATACCTGGTGGAGTGCGGTACTCCTTTGTTGAACTTTGCTTCAAGTAATCTTTTGATAATACACTCTGTGTGTAAGTCTCAAAAAGACCTGTTCCCCATAACCATCAGCTTGCCTTTGTAAAGTACTGCTCATTAGCAGGCAATTGCCCCTGCACCACTATATGGCTCAGATTGCTAACTGCAGCCAAAACAGCTGTATTGCACTATCATTAGCCAATGACATGCCACTACAGTGCAATATATAAGGCGTTCATATAAGCCTTGGCTCCTATCTTAGTTTTTGAGATGGACATTACTGAGGTGTGGAGACTACAGCATTGCAGCGGATAGGTACAAACACCATCCAATGTAGAGATCTATGACATATGTCCACAGTTTTCCCTCATTCCTCTCCAAAGCAAAAAACACAGCATCAATAGGACCAGACGGTGTCCCGGGCTGCGTCCTACACAAACTCCAAGAAGAGCTAAACCCAAATATAAAACTACTGTTCAATCTCAGCCTTACTACAGGATATGTACCCAAAGAGTGGCTACAGCAACAGTGGTCCCTCTCCACAAAGGTGGTGCCTCAATGGATCCTGGAAACTATCGCCCCATAAGCCTGACTAGCTTGGTCTGCAAAGCTATGGAAAGGATCATCATGGACCTCATAAATAAAGATATTGGGGACCTACAGACACTGGATCCTACCCAGTTTGGCTTTGTTAAGGGCAGATCCTGCCTCTTAAACCTGGTCAATTTCTTTGAAACAGTCACCAAGGCCATTGACGAGGGAAGGTGGTCCACACAGCCTACCTGGACCTCGCAAAGCCTTCGATACAATACCCCACTCGGGCATTATAGATAAGCTCACCAGCTTAAATATAAACCACTATGTCACTAGATGGGTTGCAAACTGGCTCAAGGACAGAACCCACATGGTTAGAATTGCTGGAGCCATGTCAGACTCCAAACCAGTTACAAGTGGCATCCCACAAGGCTCAGTCCTGGGACCTCTCTTGTTCGGTATATATTTCTCGGAGGTACAGGCCAACATGGAGGGACTGTGGCTGACCAAATTCGCAGATGACTGTAAACTGGGTGCCATAATCGACTCTCCAGCTGACACAAGCATCCTCCAAAAGGGCCTCATAGAAACAGACAACTGGTGCCAGAGCCATGGCCTCAAGCTAAATGCCAAAAAGTGTATAGTCATCCCCTTTGGCAAAAACAAAGTGCCCACAAATTACCACATAGGTGGTAATCCATTAAGTACAGAAGAAGGAATTAGGGACCTGGGGACCCAAGTTGATAGCAATCTCTCATTTAACAACCACGTGGCCAAAGTGGTTAGAAAAACATTTTATATAGCCCACCTAATCATGAAGGGATTCACATCTAGATCAGGGGAGGTCATTGTGCCTCTTTATTCATCCCTCATCAGGCCCATAATTGAGTACAATGCCCCTTTTGTGATGTACCTTACCAGACACCTGCAGCAACTGGAAAGACCCCAAAAGTACCTCACCAAGAGGATCAAAGGGCTCAAACAGATGCCATATGCTGCCCGGTTAAAGAAACTCCAACTCTACTCAGTGACATACCGCCTGCTCAGAGGCGATCTGTGCCTGACGTATAAAGCCATGTCCAACCTGGAATTAATGGACATGCTGCACCTCAGAAAATCCAAATCCCATCGAGCTATGCACTTGAGAGACTTGAACCTCAGCACTGAAATAAATAGGACATGCTAGAGGGACAGATTCATAACCCAGAGGCTCCCTTCACTCTGGAATAAAATCCCAGTCCAGGTTAGGCAGAGTCTCTCATTGACTCTGTTCAAGAGGAATCTTGATTAGTGGATGGTAGATCGTAGGTTTACCCCGGGTATCACTTCTGTGTCACTATTAGACAGAGGCACAGTATACTAACCTCGAAAAAGGGCATAGCAAAATTAATTTAAAATGGGTGGCGAAAGCCAAACACACTCTGGCTAGGCTTATAAATGCCCTAGGGCAGATAGCCTAGTATGAACCTATGAACCTATATGTGTGGTCAGTGTCCCATACCATTGTGGTCAACTGGCAGTGCACTGGCAATCATTGTAGGCTGAAGTCAGTAAGGGAAGACACACATGTGTGTGTCACACTGCACAACCATCAGACTATGCATGCTACTGCAATAACTGTTATTGTATCAACTATCTTTGTAGGGGAAAACTGTTACACATGTCCCTATCTGTGGGCCTTCACCCCAATCCCCATTATGTATGGCTGTGTCCAGATCCCTTGTTCTAGGGGGTTGAGTGGTATGGTAGGTCTGTAACTGCTACCCTTACATACAGCTGTGTATGCTACAGGCTACAGCTGCTGCTGCAGCCTACAACACATACTTTGGTGGACAGCAAGCTGTACATGTAACTGTGTCAGCTGTGTCAGGCCTGTCATTACGGCAGAGCCACGTGAAGGGTATTCTATACATTGTAATCAGGGCATGTGCTTAAGATATGTTTGTTATGCAACAGTGTGACTAACAGAGTAATAGGCGACATATAGTTAGGCTATATGGATATGTGCATTATGTCTGCCTGCAGGCCTTTGACTTGCAAAACTGGGTAGCAGTTAATTAAGCAACAGTAATCTGTGGGGAGTAAGATCGCATGACTCAGTCATTATTTGCTGTCTCCACAATAATGTAATTGAAGTGAGGCACAACACTGGATTTGAACCGAGTATTTGTGGCAAAATATACTGTCTGCAAGGGATTTAACAGCCTGAACTACTGAGACACTGCAAACATGTGCACATTTGCAGGATATATGTGCACCATACCTCTCAACCTCTTAGTGCAAGAAATCTGGACAAAGCCCAACAAAATGGAGGGGACAAACATATTTTAAATATTGCTCTTAGAAACTTAGAAAGTTGCTAGAATAACAGGGTTTGTTTTAGAGTATGTTTTTTTGAAGGATTTGAACTCTAAATCTCAAATATATGTCATGATATAGTGACCTCAATCTTCAGATCATCTGAGTAATTTGCCAGGAAACCAATAATTTTATCAGGAACAGACCTAAAATATGATCAAAAAATCTGGACATTCTGTGAAGATCTGGACAGTCGAGAGGTATGATGTGCACATATACAGGCTGTGAGAAACATTTCCACATCCATGAGCATATGGGTGACTTTATATGGTTGCATTTCTGCACCAGGATCCCAGTTGTACGTGCACTTTGCCATTGCTACCTTAGCAGGTGTCTTTCCACAAGTTGCTCATAAAAGGGCACATGTACCTGCTATCACAGGCATCACTTACATCCATTAGTATGTCTTCATTATTATTTATTATTGCACCAGAATCCAGGGTACACTCCCAGTTTTCACGTTAGTTTTTTTTAATTTCAGTTACGTGCATAATGTCTGTAATTAGAAAGCAGTATGTTTTGCTGGAAACACCTGATTAACTTAAAGCCTTTGTAGTGTGGTGGATTAATGCACTGTGCTATAGTTGAGAGGGACCTGGGTTTGACACTTGGAAGAGGTGTTCATTCTCTATATGTGAGTAATACTGTAATAGACACATATAGACATTAAAGCTCATCTTAGCTAAGTGAACTCACCACTCCATGTAAATCCGCACTAAAAAAATAAGAAAAAGGGGGTGATAGGAACATGGTGAAATGGGGGCAAGCAGGGGAAAACAATGTGAAAGGCAGGTAGAGATATGTAGGAAAGAACCATAGCTATCTACGCCTTGTATGGCAACAGCTGTGCATTTTTTGTAGATGAATTTGGACTCTCAAATCCCAGAGAGAGGGGTGAGGACAACATAAATGTGTTGTCAAGCTAATTGGACCAAATTAGTTGTGTCCAGTAGACATGTGTGTGAAATGGAGAGCTATGTATGGGGCAATATATTTTTTTGTGGGCCAGGTGTCCATTTTCTTTTAAGGAGATAGTGGAAAATTGAGGAAGGGACATAGGTACATGTGGGGAGGTAAATTGGATAGGAGAGAATGCAATAGAAGACAGATAAAACAGACAAGACAGAAAAGACAGCAAACAGGGGTGGTGTGTAACACATGTGAGGGTAAACACCTTGGATGGGGAGGGTGTTGTTGAATTGGAGTCGCATGTGCCTTCAGATGGCAGCAGCATGACTGACATCCCCACCCATGGGCAGTTGACACTGTTCCTTCACTGTCCCAAAGGTGGCTGTGCTGGAGGCTGGGCACCAGGGCTAGCCTCCCCCACCAGGTTGGCCAGTGTCCCCTCAATCTGGCCCAGGCAATGTTCATTGATCCAATGAATGATCCTGCCCACCATGACTGGCAGTTCCTGTTAGGTGACTGCAGCCCCTCTGCCACCGCTCTCAGGAGGAGGCAGAGCCCCATCTCCTGAGGCATTTCCACCCAACACTGCAGGTGGTGTAGGGACAGCAGAGGAGGCACTACTGGCTGGGTCCCAGACATGCTAGGACCCGGTGCCACTGCCAGTTGAGGCAAGATAGGCGGATCACCAGTAACCAGCCTACCCTGATGTGCTGTGGTGATGGAGGTTTAGCAATAAAATGAACAAAACTTAGTAATAACAGCATTCAAGAACAGTGGAAATAACCCAATTACAGGTCAATGCATATTATGTGAAACACAACAATACATGACAGACCAGTCAGTATGTTAACAGCATGCATGTAACAGTTGCAGCATAAGGCCAGTAAAATAGGTAATTCAACAAGATATGTTAATATGCAACCATTATAATACATAAAAATAATAATACACATATCCAAAGCACAGGTAATTTAACACCATATGCGAATAGTAAACCATAACCAATTGATAACAATAACAAAGAAATGAAGCTAAGGGGTGGGGAGAGAGAGAAAAACAGTCCATTAGTATCATTATAGGCTATTTACTTGACAACAGTACTACTATCTACTCTGTGGGTCTGTCTTTTCTTTATGTGTACCAGTCCCCCATAGCTGCTGTAGCAAGTGCATACCTCTCAAGGTGGCCCTATATAACTACCAAAGTGTACTGTGGGCTGATGTAGTGATACTTTGCAATTTAAGTATTCATTCCAATGGTAATCTTGTGAAAGATGGATTGCGCCCTACTAATTACATTACATGACAGTGTGACACTTGAGAGACATGTATATGCACAATATAGAAACTAAACAGCTATCATGCCTTGCTTGGCAGGTATGGGGATAGAAACCAATAGCAGCGACTGCAGAGGACATCTGCATAGAATGTATGACTTGGCTGCAGCAACTTTGAACAGATACTCCAGGCATATAGCCATACCAGCATTACACATTATTTATTTAATTTTATTTAATTATTAATATATTTATTTCCTTTATGTTATGCTGTACTTTCACATTCTTGCTAATGATTTTAACAGCCTGTGACATCTAAACACACAATTATTTATTCATAATATGGGGTACCTCACCCATTTACCTGTAGTGGCTGTGGAGAGAGTATCTGTAAACATTACGTGACTGATAATGTAATATTTAGTGCTACATAGCACTGGATTCAAACTCTGGTCTGTGTGTGGCAACATGTACTACAGACAGAGCATTTAAAAAACTGACCTACTGAGTCACTGCTGAGTACTGACTGACTGATGTTTGCCTAGAGCTCACAGGGAACCAATGTATGACCTGGTAGTACTATTACAGTTGTATACTAGACTGCAGTGACAGTAAAACACACATGAATGAAATACAAGCATAACAGAGATAGTAGGTAATCTATACATTAGTATATAGAATGCAGGTGTACACAATATATTGTTATTGGTTTGAAATATCTGTGAAGTCAACAAACAATATCAGATCATGCAGTGGGCTACTGCACCCAAATACCTTGCTTACCTGCCATTTGTGGATGACAGAGCTTTATGTGGACAATATTGGCCTAGAAACTGCCATTAATGGTACTGTATGTATTAAGACATTTGGCTGCCATTATATTTCTATGCTATAGCTATTACAGTGTTATACTTGACTGCAGCACCTTACCTTACAGCCTGAATGCATACAGTTGTATTGCAATGGTTAAATCAAGACAAACCTGATGCACACAATTTACCTTAGTATTACTGGTAGTGGTTCATGTGTTATTGCACAACAGTTTCCATTATTCATTTCTTGACAAACAGCTCTAATTCTACACGTATTGCACTACAAACTTTACCGTATATACTTTCTTGCAGTTTCTGGTACTGTTTCAAGTTTTTATTGAAAGACAGTTGTCATTATTCAGGTCTTGCAATACAACTCTACTTCACAGTTATTGTACAACAGACTTTATTGTATATAATTTAATTCAGGTAATGTTATTGTTTGATGTTTTTATTGTTCTATAATTGGCATTATTCATTTATTGCACTACAGCTCTAAGGCCACATTTATTGCAATACAAACTTTACTGTACATACTTTATTGCAAGTAATGCTTTACTCTTTCCTGCTTATTTCACTACAGTTAGTATAATACATCCATACTCACCACACTCATGGTGCAACCTGGCCAAGTGCCTGGCATGCCCCTTGAGGTTGCGAGCCCTCTCTTCTGCAGCTGTTGGGAGAGAAGCACACCATTATGCATACCAGTTTAGCAGATATCTAGATTAGATATTGGTGGTACAGAGGTAAAAATACTTACATACATGTGGGACATCATCTGCCCTAACTTCTTGGGCACAGGTGTCCAACAGATTCCCCTTGCATCTCTTCAGGTCATCATGTTGGTGATGACACTGCTCACCTGTGTGGGAGATACCAGTTGCGTGAGTTCCCTTGCCAGCTGGTCCCAGGCATCAATCTTGCACTCTGAGCCCTGGTAACCTCCCTGCAGAAGCTGGTCTTCATGTCTTTTTGCAAGGAGTCTGACCATGACCCTGGACTCCAGGATGCCACAGCACTACACCTGAAAGAGTGAACTATCACCAATACCTGCCATAGTATCCTTCAGAGACAGAACTCCAATGGATTATGCTGTATTTCTGCTTATTGGGCTTAATATAGCCTGTTTTCCCATCTTTACATGCCACTGGGCAATATTTAAAAATGCATCATATTGCTTAGCAGAGTGCAAACCAGCAGAGCTCAACTGAGCAGTGCAAAAACATGAGGACCTATATGCTTAGCAGTGTGCAAACCAGCCAAGCAGAGCCAAGTAGTGCATAAGAATTTTCAGCCATTATCACATTTATGCAGTGCTTAGAAGGGCTTAGCAGGCCTTAGCAGAGCTTAGTGGAGCACAGCAGGCCATAATTTAAATCTAATTGGTATAATTTGCAGTTCAAAAATAAATGCTTATTTTCCTTTCTATGTATTCAAACCCTGCACCTAGTGCTCATGAGTCCATATCTCTACCTATGTACCTATCAGGATATATGGAGCTCTACACAGAGTTTACTAAATCCTGGGGTTTGTACAGCAGCTCTTCAGTCTCCTTCCGTGTTGTCTTCTTTTTACTGATGTACTGTACCCTCAGTATGACCAAAACAATGTAGAATGGAGCCTCTGTTGCATTTTTTTACTATTAAAAAAAAAATATATATGAGGGACATAGCAAAAATATGAGGAAAATCAGGTATGTTTCTATTGCTTTAGTATTGCAGAATTACTTGATTTTTCTCTTAGATTGGTGTATTATTGGTATAGAATGTTGTTATCTAGCATATACTAATAGAAACTCTGGCTGATCAGTGATAATTTAACAGTCAGATTTTTTGTATTGGTATATGCTTTATTTACAATGGGAACATTGGTTGGGCTGTCCTATCAGTGTGCTTATTTATGAATACTAATGATCTTTTATTGTGTAATATAATATATTACAGTATTAGTATAAAGTATGCAAATGCACAGACTATTATCAGTGTAAAGAATACTTTTTTTTACTGATGGCATTGCTGTCTGTACTTTTTATAGTATTTACAATTCAAAATTATTTATATTTATTGGGCAAATGTTCTGGACCCTAAGGATATATGTAGGCTGCTTCAGATGTGACATTTGACAGCACAGAGGTGTGGATGAATTAATCATCTAACTACATCATTAATCTATTCTCAGTGTTCCCTGGATAACATTTGTTCCTTGAAGCTCTTCCAGGCTGTGTAGATGTTGTTACTGGACTTATATACACTGATTAAAGTCCTTCTTGAATAAATCAGGAACTCTGTCAGACTAATGCATCCCAAAAACCCTGCATCACCTTAGCTCAGATACCTCATTATGTTATTGTCGATTTTACTTCCTGTTTTCAGACAAAAAAATCCTATGTTTTTCTACATGTGTTTTTCATGTTCTCCACCTGTCATTACTGATGGAGATGCTGCACATCTGCAAGTCAAATGGGACAAGATTCACTTGCTCTAGGGATCTCTAGACTGTGACTTTAACAAGACATGCTGGAGGGACAGATATATCTCCCAGAGATTGCTCCTCTTCTGGAACAAACTCTTAATTCACGTAAAACACAGCTCCTCAATGACCCTATTTAAGTGTAACTTATACAACTGGATGGGAGACCTTAAATTTACTCAGGGGGTGTCACCTATGTCCCTCTTGGATAAGGGCAGTCGGTGCTGATCATAGACTAACACTGCAAATATAGCCCATACAACTTGGTCAATAAGGGAACAAGGGTATAACATGGCTAGGCTTATAAAGGCCCTAGAGCCAATAGGCTAGTACACTCCTATGAACCTAGGAAAGTTCACCACACTGTTCTTGTGATGAATTTTAATTAAACTATCGGTCTCAAGCAAACAAGGTTTTACATTGTCAAAATTCTACTTTCTTTATCTAGGTAATAAACACCTTGGTCTCCCTTATGAGGCATTCCCTCTTAAATGACTAATCATTATGAAGGATTGTATATGCTATTTGGCAAACTTCAGCTGGACAAGCCATCTGTGCCTGCATCACCCCATAATTTCCTTCCATTGCACATCTTCTTTCTCCAGAGGTATATAACATTTCCATTTTTTGTATATGTTTCTCTCTTGATCTCTCTCTCTCATCAGGAGGCTAAAAATATCTGACTTCCCAAATCATACATAATCCAGATTCTGCCACCAGTGATAAACTGGGATGCTTTAATTAAATCACAGACTTCCTACTTGCCTTCATACAATGTGAATCTGCACAGGTATTCTTAGCACTAGTGCCTTAACCCTTGTAGTGTTGGAAGGACTTGCAGGTAACTCAAAAAGGGCTTAGTTTTCACTTTCTTGCTTACTTTACCTCCCAAATGGGGGGGGGGCTTTCCCATGATACAGATAAGGCTTTCCTTGCTTTTTGACAAACCAGTGCAAATCCTGTTTCATACTTCTGTAGTTGCTTCTTTAACCTTGGTGATGCTTCTGTTTTAAGGCAACCTTCTTGGAAGTGCTGAAAATGAGGCATTCAGTGGTCACTTAGTTTTTTACAGATACCAGAACACTCCAAAAATCATTTCCTAAGTGTTTCCATCATGTTGTAATATCACCAGTACTACACTAATCTAATTTGTCATCTCTGTAAGGGAGTGACACTGTTTTAGTGTCCAAGTGACATCATCCTATATTAGCACATGAAGTCCTCATAGCATCTTAATACACAGTAGCTCACTTATCTGAAGATACAACTTTAGGAATAGTTCATGATACTCTTACCAAAAGCTCTTCACCTATAGGCTTCAGTAGTTTTAATGTCCTGGAAAGCATCATAGTTTATATTATTTTTTTTATTTTCATGTCCACAACAACCTCACTCTTAACCTTTTGTCATTCTAACACAAATATCATGCTAATGTTCTGCAGACATAAACTTCAGATATTTGTATTAACTCAAGCACTGAAACCTTATTTTTTTTCAACTACATATTGGCAAGAAAAATCTGTGAAGGCTTGCATCACTGGGGTATGCATTTAATGCTTTCTCATGTCACACGTTTTAAAATAGTTTATGATATTTTAGCTACATGTCCCAGTGCCCCTCTAATATTGAATCTCACATTATGGAAGGCTGAAAATAAGGCAGTGCATGATATTTTTTGTCTTTTTCTCTACAGTGTCTGCTGACCATCATCTTTCCCCTTTTGCATCCTTATGCTAAATGAGAAGCCATTTTCCAGTCAGTCTTCAGTGGTTTTCGCTTGTACTATGTCCCATCATCCTTGAGGCAGCTTGGATGAGAAGAAGTTTTACACTGTCAAGCCTTGAGTCATGCATGCTTCTGTGCATGTATCTGTTCCCTGTCTACAGTGCACCTGCTGACTGATGCGCACTTGTCATCTGCCCGCATGCTGGCAACTACCGATCCAGCCTCTCTAAGTGCAGTGGGACAGGCTGCCTTGGTCTTGTCTGCTGAATCATAAGTAAGTCAAAGTTTCCTATGTCTCATACCAGCCCTTAAGATGGTTCATCTCTAACCTGACTGTCATTTTCCAAATACATCTCCTCTTAAGACACACTTTAATTTTCATCTTTTTTCAGTGCCACATCTTTAACAATGTTTATGGTCTACCTGTCCAACTCTGGTACGTCCTCATACCTGCCACTGTTGCTGTTATCCAACTAAAATATTAACTTCCCTATTCCAGCCAAAATATAATATTTCCTTTGACTAATTTTTCATTCTATATCAATTTTGGCCACTCTTATATTGAATATCACCCAAACAGGTAATTTCAAAAAGTACCACTTCAATTCATTGTTCAACAGCTTCTAAAATCATTTGGTTGTCTTGACCTAGCTGTAATTACTGCCTGCATCATAAGCACATGGTTGAAGATTACTGTATTACTCTTCTTAGGATGCCAAGGAGCTGCCCCATGAAACTCCCCAGAATAAAACCAGCTGTGGTCAAGAACAAAATGCTGTTGTCTCATGTGCACTGGAAATTTAAACTGATTCTGTGTTTAACATTTTTAACCAATAAATGCTAAATTTTAGCCTTACCATATGAAGTGGTAGATTACAAGAATTAGTGGGATGCCCAGCAGGAAAATGATTGCCTGTGGGACCTGGGTATTCAAGCTCCTATGCAGAGGATAGAGGAACTTTAGCCTACCTTATAACTTACTTAACCTTTCTACCATACTTTTACAATATGGCCTATGTACATACACCTATCCTCAAAAACTCTCTTTTCTTTTCTTCTTAATTAATATTCCTTATCTTAACTTATACCCTTACCTACTATGAACACTACTCTCTGGTCTGTAAAGTACCCCCTCAACAGCAAACAATACCAACTTCACACCCCAACTCTCTCTCTCACAGCAACATTACCTTTACTTCAACCTACCTACTTCCTAGGTTTCACAGATATACCCACATTACTTACTTCCCCAACAAGATAAGTCTACCCAAGTACTATAAAATTATAAAAACTGCAATGACACATTCTTTAAACCTTCTAATAGGCGGAGAGATTCATCCTAATCCTGGCCCAATTCCACAAACTGACAATCTACAAAAACAATCATTTAACGATGCTTCTTCATCTATAACATCAGGAAACTCACTCAGAATAGCTCAACTCAATATCCGTAGCATTAATAACAAAATTAGCCAACTGCATGCTCTTTTACAAGCTCATGCATTTGATATCATTTGCCTAACTGAAACTTGGTTAAAACCCTCTACTCATGACCTAGAAATAACCCCACCTGGATATAACATCCTAAGATCTGACCGTACATCCAAAAAAAGTGGAGGTGTAGCCATCTTGCATAAATCTGAACTTCTTGTTTCAACCGTTGATGTGTTATTACCCTCAAATACCAATGCTGAAACTCTTACTGTCAAACTTCAAATTAATAGTGCTAAATCTATCTATATAATCTGCTCCTACATCCCTCCAGGTAATAATATTACCACTCTCGAAAACATTCTTAGCAGCTTATCTACTCTCCTACCTCAAGAAACTATAGTACTTGGCGATTTTAACATAGACTGGACCACATGTAACTCCCCTAATCCAAACACCCACATAAACCTATTTGGCTTCACTCAAATTATAAACTCCCCCACAAGATTCCATAAACCTAGTAAAAAGGAAACTACTCTCGATTGGATCCTTATAAACAGTCATCCTGATTCTTATAAAGTCGGAACACCCAGACGACATTAATGATCATGTACTAACCTTCATAATAAAACAAAAGAAATACAGCTCTAATAATAACAATATGGTCACCTTTCGTTCTAAAAATACTTCCAAGCAGAAAACTTTCAAAAACGAGCTAAAAGCTTGTAATTGGTCACCTCTAAAGCAACTCAAACTGGATGAAGCAGTCTCTTACTTTAATACTTCATTCCTTCAAATCCTAAATAGCCACGCCCCCATCCACTCCTCCCGTGTAAGGACTAAAATAGCCCCCTGGCTCACAAAACAAACCAGAGAAAAAATGTTCCTACGGAACAAAATATGGGCTAAATGGAGAGCCTCAAAGAACTCTGCTGATCACTTATACTTTAAGCAATTAAGAAACGCTACCAAAAAAGACATTTTGTTAGACAAAAAAAAACTACTATTCCAAACTTCAACAATCACACTCTAACAACCCTCAAACGTTTTGGTCAGGCATTAATAAACTTCTCAAACCAGGGCAGGCTAGAACTCCAGCCCCAAACTCTATTCCCCATGATAGTCCTTTGCAAATAGCCAATACCTTTAACAACTACTTCACTGAAGTTATTCAAACTTTTAACAAAAACACTAACACCCACCACCCCCTCTCCTTTACAAAATACAAACAGTTCAATTCCCTTCTTACATTTACAACCTGTTCCAACTTCCTTTATCTGTAAACTCCTTCAGAAACTCAAACCTTGTACTCCCTCTGCTGATAACCTCCCAGCAGAATACCTTCAAGTAGCTGCAAAAGCCTTAGCTTATCCAATATCCATCCTTATAAACAGAACAATCACAGAAGGTACCATCCCTTCCATATGGAAAGTATCCCATTATAATCCCTTTGCATAAAGGAGGTAAATCCACTGACATTTCCAACTACCGACCAATTGCTCTACTCTCTCCATTAGCCAAAATAATGGAAAAGTGTATCCACCATCAACTACTTCAACACCTGCTCCATAACAACTTACTTGCTAACTGTCAGCATGGCTTTAGACCCTTTCATAGCACCACTACTGCCCTACTAAGCTTTACTGACTGTATTAACAGGAATCAAAACAATAACTCTCTCTCATCTGCTCTATTTATAAACCTATCAAAAGCTTTTGATATGGTCAACCATAGCTTACTTATCAGTATTCTAAAAGCCCAATCTCTTGACCCACAAGCTATTCTTTGGTTTAAATCCTATCTAGATAACAGACATCAAGCAGTGCTCTGGGACAATAATCTTTCCACACCCTTCCCTGTGAACACTGGAGTCCCTCAAGGCTCTATCCTAGGCCCTCTTCTTTTTTCTATTTTTATTAACAATCTCTACACTGTTGTTCCACAAGCCACTTGCATACAATACGCTGATGACTCTACTCTAATCTGTACTGCTAAGTCCTCATCCTCTCTCCAAACCCTTACTCAAACTGTATTTAACTCTGTTGAAAAGTGGTTTACTGATCAATGTCTTCTCCTCAACCCCCCAAAAAACAAATTATTACTCTTCACTCCCACCCCAAAATCTCCACAGATCCACTTCACTATTACCTCCTATAATGGAACTTGTATTTCCCCTGATCCTACTGCACGCCTTCTGGGCATAACCATTTATCATAGCCTCAGCTTTGATGACCATATCAATAATACCATTCAAACTATCAATAAAAAACTAGGCTCTCTGTATAGAATCAAACCCTTCCTTACACAACTGGCTAGAACCACTATTGCCCAGGCTCATCTTACTTCTACCCTATTCTATGCTTCTGCCATTTATACCAATCTATCTAAGCACAATCTTGCCAAGCTTGAAACTAGCTATAATAATATAGTCAGATTTGCCACTGGCTCTCCCTATAGAACCCACCACTGTCTCAACCTCAAACAACTCAAATGGTTAGAACTACAAAACCAACTACGATAAAATCAACTTGTGATCACACAAAAAATTCTGTACCACCCTACTAATACTCCTATCCTCTTTAACCTGATCTCCCCATATAAAAATCTTACATCACTACACTCAGCTAGCAAGTTACTAATTGCCAACAATAAATCCAACAACAAAGCTGGTGACTCACTCTTTACCAATGTCGTGGGCAGAATCTGGAACAACCTTCTTAAAACACTAACCTCTCTCTCATCTACTCCACTCTTTAAGAAACACCTCAAAGATCACCTAAAAATACATTGGCTTTGTCCCTGCTCAATGCCTGACTAAACATTACTTATCCTCCTTTCACTTCCCCTTTTCCCCTGCCTCCTGGGCTACTGTCCCACCACACTTTTAATTATTACAAGCTAATTCTTTACTACTATTTATATTTTCCAGCCTACTCTCTTTCTCCCTCTTTGACTAAGTGAATGTCAATTTGTTTTTTTTTCAAATATTGTATAAACTTGTGCTGATTGTACCAGAAAACTCATGGCTTGATTGCTGCTTAAACCTATACAATGACTCTGTAACTTGGATCACACAAATTACTTGTACTCTCTTTACAAACATTTTTTGCTTTATAATGTATTTTAAGTTTGTTTTTTTATTCTAACTATTGTATGGAGTAATCTTCTCATACTTGGAGCTTTTCTCCCTGGGCCTCTACTGAAAATGGATATGTATCCAGCTAGACTAGCCCGGTCAACAAATATAAAATAAAATAAATAAATAAAAATGTCCATGAATAAAATACCCTAGGGAAGCCAAGAACAAATGGATGACCAGGTAGGCTGCCTTAATAAAGGTATGGTGGGATGTCAGTGAAGAAGCTGGGATACCAGTAAAGCCTTGAGAAAGGCTGTGCATACCTGAGTGCTTGTGGTTGAAGGCTGAGTAAAGCCTTTAGAAAGGCTTCATATACAGGTCATAGTTCCGGCTGGTCAAGTCACCTGGTGAGAGGAACCGCTAGTGTGGCAGCTAGAAATCCAAGATGAAACACACAGAAAAAACAGGCAAAACAATGTAAATGTGGCTCGGCTAAGGAGCTCTACTTGCCGTGGTGGCAAAAAAATCAACGTAGTTGAAGTTCAGATTCTAGAAGGTCATACTTTATTGAAGTAAAAAGTACCAGAAGTACAATCACCATCAAAGCGTAGTTCCTTAATGGAAAAAGTGACCCTGAGTATTTCCTTTTATAAGAGTACCTGGGGGTGTGTCAGTGGGAGCCAATCAAGTGTGGGTGAGAAAACCTTTATTGTGATTGGGCACGACAACTTGACATCACACCTTACAATCTGATAGGTTAGATACCCTGTGTCAGCTCATACGTGGTTAGTAGAATCACTCTAAACCTACAATAGTGAAGTTCGGAGATTAGCTAAAATTAGCTAAAAAAATGTAGTTAACTAAAAATAGTCTTGCTGGAAACAAAAAAGTCAACCCTTGCTGGTAAAATACATTGTTAGGCTACACTTTTCGAAATCTTCATCAGGATGGTGGACGACCTAAAAGAGCATAATAAGCAAAGCCGAGCGTACTAGAGAAATAGCAACAGCATGTATGTAAAATAACATGTATGCAAAATAAGAAACAGGCTAGAAAACCAAAAAAATAAGACCAAAAAATAAGAACCAGGCTAGATATCCAAAAAATAAGACACAGAAACTAAAAAAAAATACAAAATAGTGAAAAATTCTTAAATAATGGATATCAATAGAAACTAATGTATTAAGATATGGAACTGAATGAGGGCTGTTAATTAAAAAAAATCTTAAAAAGGCACTGATATGCAACCTGAAAAGCTAGAAAGACAGGAAAAAAAAGTAATATTGAACCATTGTAGAAAATATGAAAGACAAATATATATATATATATATATATATATATAGATGAACCATTGACCAAAAACAAATGAGTCCGAATTTGCCAGGGGGAGTATCAGACCATGGGGTGGAGGTAGACTGATGAGATCAAAACTGGCTGTCACAGGAAAGGTAACATTTAGTCGGTAAATCTGAAATCTCAGAAAGATACAACACCGTATACCACAACTTCTGCGCCCAACAGATTTACCGTCTTAGTTTTTGGTTTTCTAGCCTGTTTCTTATTTTACATACATGTTATTTTACATACCTGTTGTTGCTATTTCTCTAGTACACTTGGCTTTGCTTATTATGCTCTTTTAGGTCGTCCACCATCCTGAGGAAGTTTTCGAAAAGTGTAGCCTAACAATGTATTTTACCAGCAAGGGTTGATTTTTTTTTTTTCCAGCAAGACTATCTTTAGTTAAATACATTTTTTTAGCTAATTTTAGCTAATCTCCAAACTTCACTATTGTAGGTTTAGAGTGATTCTACTAACAACATATGAGCTGGCTCAGGGTATCTAACCTATCAGATTGTAAGGTGTGATGTCAAGTTGTTGTGCCCAGTCACAGTAAAGGTTTTTTCACCCACACTTGATTGGCTCCCACTGACACACTCCAAGGTACTCTTATAAAAGGAAATCCTCAGGATCACTCTTTCCATTAAGGAACTATGCTTCGATGGTGATTGTACTTCTGGTACTTTTTACTTTAATAAAGTATGACCTTCTAGAATCTGAACTTCGACTACGTTGATTTTTTGCCACCACGGCGAGCAGAGCTCCTTAGCCGAGCCACATTTATGGTGTTTTGCCTGTTTTTTCTGTGTGTTTCATCTTTGATTTCTAGCTGCCACACTAGCGGTTCCTCTCACCAGGCGACCTGACCAGCCGGAACTACGACCTGTATACAAAGCCTTTCTAAAGGCTTTACTCAGCCTTCAACCACAAGCGCTCGGGTACCACAGCCTTTCTCAAGGCTTTACCGGTAGCCCAGCTTCTTCACCGACATCCCACCGTACCTTTATTAAGGCAGTCTACCTGGTCATCCATTTGTTCTTGGCTTCCCTAGGGTATTTTATTCATGAAGAATTAGTGGTATGGAAACCACCCAAATATCTAATATTAAGCAGCATTAGTTCTCAGCAAGTTAATCTGATCCCCATAGATAGCTGACATTTCCAAGATCAGAATTTTGTTTTAATATATATGTTTTGGTGAAACACAAAATAAAAAAGGACATGTATCCATGTTACTTAGATTTGACAATGGCTACATACAAAATGATCTCTTTCATCTATTAACCTTCAGTTACGAGATCCCCTCCAGTTACTGATAACTACTTTATATATAACACAATTATGTGTCTCTTCCATCATTGCTGCTTTCATTGTGTATTACTATGTATCTTTGATGAATGCATGTACTAAGCATTATATTATGTCAGTAGTCTGAATATTTCATGTATGACTCATAAACAAGTGCAGTATTGCTGAAGGATCGAGACAGCAAATGTGGTGCACAGTATTACAAGCTTAATACCAAAATATGTTAACAGTGTCGATAATATGCTGTAGCTGTACTCTTGCCTCTTTTAGTGGCTAGATGGTTTGTCTTAGTTCTAAAATATTCCAAAGAAGGAAGAAAAAGGTTCAAATGCGCTAAATATTTTTGTAGTGAATATGTTCTTAACAGTGTAATAAGTAGTTATCCTTTCCTTCTGTCATTGTTATGAAAGAATCAAACATGCTTCAGCTAAATCAAAATTTAAAGGGATACAGAGCTTCAAAAGTTTTCTTTGATTATTTTTTTAACAAGAAGGTAGTAAAATCTTTATAAGAGCTAGATGTTGTTTACAAATTATTAGTTAGACCAAACTATCAAGAGACATTTGACATCTGCAAAATGCTTCTGTCAGGTTTAGAGAATTAGTACCCCTGCATTTTTAAAAGATTAGCTTGAATGTATACAGGATCTGTGCATTCAGTAGCACTACAAATGAATTAGAAACATATTAATTTTTCTCACCTAGAGTTCAGTGTCTTCTATTCATATTTTTACCAAAGATAACTCTTTAAAGTTCTTCTGTATATCACCAACATTTACTTAGATTGATCAGAAAAAAATTGCTGTCATTTAATAGTAATGTCCACAAATTCAGGCATTTTTACTTATTTTTGAAACTTTTCCACAATTTTCAATAAGAAAGAAGTTTTGGTGTAAGATTTCATTTGTTCTGTGGTGCTAGTTTTCACATTCTGTTACAAAATAGCGTTCTTTAATGTACCATGAGACAACTGGAGTCTATTTTAGTCTGAAATGTAATAATGTTAGCTCAATTCTCCATTACTTTATTTATTTATTTATTTATGGAATAGGGCCTGCTCTTTCTAAGTGTAGATTTTAAATGTAAACATTGCTTAGTCAAAGATTAGATTATTTTAAATATTTTTTTTTCTGGATGTAAAAGAGGAATTGACTCACACTGCAATTTAATGATATGGTTTGCTGCATCATTAAAACACCTGCGGAGCTAGTGTAAACATTCAGTGGAAACAAACATATGTGTAGCCTTAAGAATACAAGCTACTGGTACTTTGCAAAGACCTTCTGGGGACATCATGGGGATCTCACAGGCATCTGCATCCAGGGTACTCCACCAGTTCCTGGATGTCTTGCTAATACATGCCAGTGAGTACATTTATTTCCCCAGCACCCCTGAAGAGAGGACCTACAATATGCATCTCTTCCACCATGTAGCACACTACCCAGAGGTACTGAGTGCCATAGACTGCACTCGTGTGCACATCAAAGCCCCACCTGGTGAGGAGGGTAGAGTCTATGTCAACCACAAGGGGTATCACTCCATCAACTGCCAGGTCATGTGCAATGCCCAGGGCATTATCATCAGTGTGTCTGCTGGCAGCTCTGGCAGCTATCACGACTCCCACATCTGGCATTCATCACAGCTGTGCAAGGCATTTGTCAGGGGGGACATCCCATATGACCATCTAGTGGGAAATGCTGGTTATGCACTGGAACTGTGGATGATGATACCCATCAGAAATTCACACACACTGAGGAATGTCATACTGCGGCACACACACAAACTAGGAACATCGTAGAGTGTGTGTTTGGGCTGCTCAAGTCACGGTTCTGCTGCCTTGACATATCTGGTGGAACCCTGCAGTAAACTCCAGCTACATGTGCACACATGTTCATGGTATCTGCCATGCTAGACAATATGATCCTGCAGAAACAGCTGTGTCAGGAACATCACAGGGAAGGGACACACAGTGCCCCACCATTGCCAAGGTCCTCACAGGCACAGGGGGACTTGGAGGAGGAACCCCCTGAACCTGTCCTTTTAGACAGATGTAAGCATGCCCAGTATGCCCTGGTCCTGGCAAAGAGGCAATGTATAACACATACACTGACACCTTAGGGGTCCAGGGACTGACACCTCACTTCAACTTATATACACAGAGTAAAATGAATGCCAGCTACATCACACTACTTATACCTTACCATGTATAGGCTGTGTACTGCGTGCATTCAACAGAGTCAGCCCTGAGGCTCTGTCCTTGCAACTCCTGCTGGCACAAGATAAGTCAGTCTTCTTAACAATAAATGAATGGGGTAGTAGACTGTGTAGCATATGTATGGTATTGCTGCATGTATGCATGGAAATGGAGTGGGTTACGAGGATAGCAGCACACAATGAACAGTTATGTCGGACAACAGGAACTCTATCCCAAATACTGGCTGCCCCACAATATGCAGTAGGCCCTAAGCCAGCAAAATCCACTGCACTATGTGAGGGACTTACAAACAGCGGGGTCATATGACAAATGCATGGATGTCAATGTTGGAGTCCCATATATAGCTCTAAATCCTTACAGCAAGAAATCTGTACAAAGCCATAAAGAAATGTGGGGCAAAGGCCCCAAAACAGGGACATGTCTTAAAGAGTGCTCTTAAAAACATAGAAAGTTGATGGAATAACAGGTGTTGCAGTAGCATTAATTCTCTGAAGGGCAAGAAGTCTGAAACTCAAATGCCTGTCATTACTTTCTAACTTCAGTCTTAAGTGATTTCACTATTATTTGCCACACAACCACAGGTTTTATGAAATATGGACCCAAAATATTAGCCAGACATCTGGATAGTCTGCGAAGATGTGTACAGTTGAGAGGTATGCCCCCCTCCCCCAACACACCCGTGTCCACATAGAACTGCAGTGACATGTATGTTTGTAAGGTAATAGTAGCAGACCACACATTCCTATGGCTGTCACAATCAACCTGATAAATTGTTCCATTTCTTCAATATGTAGGGGTCAATGTACTAAGTATGTTTGTGGTTAATAATGTCAGGAAGTAGACAGAACTTACTAGTGGTTGTTGTGGCTTAGTGGTCTAAATACAGTACAGTGGGTTGTCAGGGTCCATGGTTTGAGACTGGCCATGCCAACTATTTTGAATGTCAGCTACACCAGTGGTAGGAGTTGTACACACTGTCCAAAAGTCAATATTTGTTACTGCAGGAAAACTGGACAATGGAGGGAGAAGGGGCCACACATATGGGCAGTACATAGCTCTGAGTAACCTACACAGTGCTTAGTAGAACAGCAGGTTGTAAGAGGTCAGTCTAGCACCAGGATATAAATGCTGCCACGTTACTGTGTCAGTACTGACAACATGTCATTGGGCACCATCCATTCCCCTGGAATGACAGGGTGTCACAGAATATCCATACGTATGCCTCATATATCTGTTCTGCTTGTCATAACATTGGATTTGCCTGGCAAACTATTTGCAAAGCAATAAAGGTTGATGTGAAAACAACAATGACAGACAGTTGAGATGCAGATGTCATACCCATAAGTAAGTACAACCTAATACAAAACCATTCTACCAACCGTCTACATTTGGAAGAGCAATATTAAGAGCCTGCCCCCATGTCTCGGCATCTGTCTGACTGTTATATATGGGCCTGCGCAGATGTCTGTCTGTAACAGTTTGAGAGCTATGACCAACATGTAGCCTTATAATAACAGTGCAACACAAACTGTCTGAAGACCACAGCAGATGTATGGGGCACAATGATGGACAACCCGCTAAATAAGTACAGTCAGAGGTGTGAAGTCAGTAACCCTGTGTGTGATGTTATGACTTCTACCCCAATCACATCATAACTACAAATACATAACAGCAGCAGCTGTGGACAAAGGCTCTGACTGGACTACAGAAGGACAAAGAGACAAAAATAAGGGGAAGAGGATCCACTGGCCAGACAAATTTAGAATGTGCACACTAAAACAATTTCTGCTGTAACATAGTTCCCTGCTGTGTATGGAGTCAATAAACAAATGTCTGTCACTGCTCTCTCACATTACTCTATACTAATCTGCCACTGACATAAAAGGAATTTGCAGTGCTATATAGAATATGCCACACATATTATGGAAAACTCTGCTCAGTCCAATGCACTCTGTCCCCACCCCAGGATTTGACTCAGTTAATAAGAATAGCAGACAGCCAGGAGATCACTCAGCCAGTATTTCACTGAGGTGCTGGACTGTTTACACAGGTTCATTAGCCAATCGGCTATAGCACAAAAAAATCCTGGACCGGACTGCAGGTAGCTCTGGACTGCAGTCCTACTGTTACTATTGAAGGTCATACTGGGCATGTTCCTACACTTAGAGAATTATAGCCCATGTCTAAACTCACATCTGACTATTGAGCTGTGTTGTCCATATATGCCTTTGCATACACACAGCTATGTACACCTTAACTGTCTCTCACCAACCCCATCAGACAGGATTAACCTCATATATCTGTATGTAGCACACATAAGATATATCTGCATCTGATGAGTGTGATATATATATATATATATATATATATATATATATATATATATATATATAGCCAACATATACAAATATAACAATTATAGACAGGCAGACACAGGGGAAGAGAAACACAGACACAGTGAGAGAGAGAGAGAGAGAGAGAGAGAGAGAGAGAGGGATATATATATATATATATATATATATATATATATATATATATATATAAAGAGAGAGAGAGAGAGACACACACACACACACACATACACACACCCTGAAAGGCATACAGTAAAGTACTAGTGCAGTCATTTGCATACCAATTGTTACCAGTGGCATGTGCAAGTATGAAGGTGAGCTCCATTCTGTAATAGTAGTGAAGGTGGGGTTGTAATCTCATATCACCTGCCTTGTGTTTGTGTGTGTGTGCGTGTGTGTGTGTGTGTTTCTGTATCCATTACATTTACAGCAGAATGCACATGCCCAACAGGGATATGTCTGTGTAATGGTCACCCATTTTATGGGCCTGATACTAGTGTCATCCACAGCAGTGGCCCACCTGTCAGCAGCTACTGATGTCGTTCACCCCAACAGCAGTGCCAGACATTCTTCATGTAAATAAGCCTAGTGGTGCATGTGATACATAGCACTATAGTACATGCAACTAGACTGGCAGGAATTCTAATCTCACTGTTGGCAACTGTGTATGTTTGTATATCAAACCATTTTGAGTCCTGTTCCACCCAGCAACCCCCCATTGTCCTACTTTACAAAGCCTATTGAATTAATTCACCTTCGAAGCACTGTTGGACACTCCTCAGACATATAAGCTCTGTGGGGCACATGGTAAATGAGTAGAAGACTGCCAAGTGTGTGTGTGTGTGTGTGTGTGTGTGTGTGTGTGTGTGTGTGTGTGTGTGTGTGTCTGTGTGTGTGTGTCTGTGTGTGTGTGTGTGTTTGTAGGTCAAACCATTTTGAGGCCTGTTTCACCCTGTAAACCACCAATTGCCCTACTTTACAGGGCCTGCTGATGGCATCCACCTTAGATAGAGCATTGGACACTTTGTAAGCATATAAGCTCCGTGACTCATGTGATAACTATGTAGCACTATAATGCAATAAACTAAATAGATAGGGCTTAAAATCTCAATACAGCCAACTGTGTGTGTGTGTTTGTAGGTTAAACCATTTTGAGGCCTGTTTCACCCTGTAAACCAATCATTGCCCTAATTTACAGGGCCGGTTGATGTCATCCATCTTAGATACAGCATTGGACACTTTTCAAACATATAAGCTCCATGGCACGTGTGATAAATATGTAGCACTGTAGTACAATAAACTAGATAGGTAGGGGTTCTAATCTCAAGTCTGCCAACCATGTGTGTGTGTTTGTATCTGTCTGTCTGTGTTGGTTATATCTTTGTTGAGGCCTGTTCTGCCCTCCTGACACCCCCATTGCATTAATTGACAGGGTCTGTTGATTACATCAATCTTAGATACAGCACTGGGCACTTTGCATGCATATAAGCTCCATGGTGCATGTGATAAATACCTAGCTCTATAGTACAATAAACTAGATAGGTAGGGATTCTAATCTCATGACTGCCAATTGTGTACGTATGAAGCAAATCCCCCTGTGGTTGTGTGTGTGTGATTTGGTTATACCATTTTGAGGCATGTTCTGCCCTCTGGACATCCCCATTGCATTAACTGACAGGGCGAATTGATGTCATCAGCTTTGGATGCACTGTTTCACACCCTGCAGGCCATACCTCTCAAATGTATACAGTTTTGCAGAGTGTCCAGATGATTGGCTCATATATTTTGTCTGTCTGTCATAAACTTATGGTTTCTTAGCAATCATTGGGAAAGAATTAAGAGCTGAAGTCAGACAAAATTGACAGACATCTGAGTGTCAGACTTCATATCCTTCAGAAAAGTAATGGTAATACAAAACTTGTCCCTCTATCAGCTAGTTATGTTTGTAAGAGCAGTATGTAAAACCTGTCCCTATTGTTGGGCCTGTATCACCCCATTATTGAAGGCTTTGTCCACATGCATTGCTCTAACAGGTTGAGAGGTATGCCCCAGGCATATCAGCTCCATGGCATATGCATTAAGGACATGGCACTATACTACATACAACTAGATAGGTAGGGGTTATAATCTAAAAACTGGAGACTGTGTGAGACTGTATCTGTGTATGCATATCCTCTGTATCAGTGTAGCTGTCTTGCCTGTGTGTGTGTGTGTGTGTGTGTGTGTGTGTGTGTGTGTGTGTGTGTGTGTGTGTGCGCAATGCCTATATCAATTTTTGTGCCTGTGCCAGCCTGCTAACTCCAAAGTAGTAGTGGCAGACACTGCAAAACTGTATAACCTCTGTGGTTCATGCGCTATGTATATTGCACTATTGTACGTATAACTAGTCAGGTAGGGGATGTACTATCAACAAGGGTGGTTCATGAGTGGTGTGTGCATATACATATGTATATCTCCTTGCAGCACTGTGCCTGTGTTATGGCGACAAACATACATCTCGACCTCTTACAGAAAGACATCTGGAGAAAGCCGTACAGAAAAGTGGGACAAAGCTTACATATCAGGGTCACTCTTTAAATATTGCTCTGACAAACATACACAGGAGATAGCATAACATGTTTATGTGTTTGCATGCATTTTCTGAAGGGTATGAAGTCTGACAGGCAAATATCTGTCAGTATTGTGTAACATCATTCTTTATTGAATTCACACAACTTTGCCAGAAAACCACAATGTTATGCCAAATGTAACAAAAATATGTGACAAACAGCAGGACATTCTGAAGACATATTTAGAGGTGGGGGTTATGGCCACCACCTGTCCCACCCTATAGGTCACAGTCCCTGTTTAGCCAGGTGTGACCTGTGATAACTACACAAACAATACAGAGGTCCCCAGAGTGTAGGACAACAAACATCTTCTAAGGTTGTCTACTAACTGCATAAGGCAGTTACTTCACATCTGAAGCACCTTACTGGTATGAGAATTAGCATAACCTATGGTCATGTGACACAAATAAGAAATCATATAGGCAAACAAAGGGAAGACCTGTCTGGTACACTTGCCACGTGTTATGACATGTCCTGCCAAGTGTCCCAATATTACAAGATGTGTCCCACATTCCACATTTGATAAGGTGGAGACCCTACCCTCTGATGCCTATGTGTGTGCAATATGTAAACATGTGCACGTCCTGTGAGTAGCTTCTGCCCACAATGACCCACATGTATGAAGGCAAGGATGCAAATTGCCACCTCCCACATATGTAGGCACTGCCTAAAGCTGTGGCAATTGTGATTAGTGTGCTATCTGTCATTGACCCACAAACCGATGTTAACACACTATAGTGGGGTCATACAGCAGGTATAGAATGGTGGCCAGGTCCTGGCCTCCAGCTGAATGCAAAAAACAGTACCTTTGTATCATATGGTGAGGATATGGACCCACTATTTTCCACATCAACAACAACCCCATAAATGCACAAACTGCTGTGACATACTTGGCAACACTGTTGCAGTCACCCATGAAGTAGTGGCACTATTCCAAAAAGGCTTGGACATGGTTCACCACATAGGTAAAGGGACTGCATCCAGACAAAAGGTGGACATTACCTCTGTATAGTCGTCAAGCAGTACAAGACATGGCTGGTCATGCATGTACCTATCCAGACATCTGCACCAAATGGTAAAGCTATGTTAACACACACAAAGGTTATCCATGGCCTTCAACACCTGTGTCATGCAGACAGCCTAGAATCAGTACTGCCCCACTCAGTATTGGACAGGTTTTCCACAGGTGGGCTGTGGCATTTCTAGATGGCAATGTTGTGCTCAGCCCTTCAACAGCTGCCCCATATATGTCAGTATAACTCTGTGAGCATTACCAGCACAACAGGCTTGAAACACATATGACACAACAAAATAAATAGCTGGAGAGACAGAGTTGTCTCCCAGAGGCTGCCCTGTGTCAGGAATGCACTCCCCAAAAATGTCAAAAATAGTACCATGCAGACCCTGATCAACTGCATCAAGGTTGAGTGGCTGTCAGAAAACCATCTGTCTCAGGGGTCCAAAGTATGTCAAGCAATGGCAGGGGCAACAGATGCTAATAGATGATTCTGATGGGGATACAGTACTGGATAGATTTGTAAGGGACCCAGGGTCAGTACTGTAGTAACTTCCTCTGTACCTATGAACCTGTGATCCTACAGAACTCCCAGGTGACATGTAGCAAAAGTAGCATGGTGTATCAAGGGGTATGCATGCAAGGTACACTGTCTACCCCCATTGTTCCTCACACAATGTTCCATACAAATACACCTAGGTAAACATGGACACATACTGGCATACCTTGCAGATGAAAATGTCTCTGTGTTGCCACTCCACCATCCTCAGCTCCCGTACTGGCAGCAGCCCACCACACTTAGACACACTGACACCTGGAACGGAAACAGAATAAGGTCTATGAGACAACAGTCAGTCAGCAGTACTAACAACAATAAGGCATCATGGCACAAAGGTATGTAAACTTTGATGTGTATGCATAACAATTGCCAGCAGACAGCACGTTACAGGCCATAACATTACTACACTATACACTGCTATTACCTGTACTATATTCACCCTGTGCATCAGACACATATTAGTATGTCCCTGCATCGATGGTATGGATAACAGGGATGTGGCACAGGTATCATCACATGCACATGGTGAGTTGTAGAGTTGGCAAAGGCCTAGGCTGTGCCATACAGTTGCCATCATGTGTGTGTGCATCTGGAGGGGTGCTGGTCAGCTGGGCTATGGAGAGAAGCTGTGTGCATCTGTCAGTGACCTGGATGTGACAGTGATGTGTGAGTGTGTGCATGCACACAGTCACGCCATATGTACTAGCCCTACATGAGGGTATGTTGGACAACCATGGACTGTACATGGCAGAATATACAGTTCACCGTCTCTGGCCATGAACATGGGAACTGGTTCTGACAAGAGTGGCACTGGCACCACCATGTCCAAGACCAGATGCGGTACTACTTCCTGATGGTGACCAGTGTCTGCTGGGTCTGTGTCCCTTACAGGACTGCCCAGGACCATGTGCCCATGGTCTGCCATGTTGTGTTGTGGACAGCACCCTCCCTTCATTAGTGCTGGTGGTGCTGCCACTACAGGAGTGTGACTGCACATGGTCACATGGGCTCTCAGCTGAATTTGTTGCTGATCTACTTCCATGCGTCCAATGTCCTACTCCCTCCACATGTTCAAGCACAGACATAGCATGGTTAAGGACTGACAATGTCTCACCCCACCATCTATCCACTACATCAGCAAAATGACACAAGGCATCACCAATGCTGTGGAGTCTGTCATGCATGCTAGGTAGTGTTGCATCCATGACCCTGAACATCCGCCTGGTGTAACATTCCCAATGTACCTGCACCTCCATGATGGACCGAAACATGCATTGGGTGACATGTGCTGTGACACCTCTGACAGGGGCTGTATGGGCAGCAGTCATCCTTTGAACACCCCTGTAAATCTGCCTTTGTGGGACCTTGCCAGCTGTCTGGCTATGGCTAGTGTATACAGTCACTGATGCCACAGTCACTACACTACCCTGTTCGATGCAACCACCCTCCGACTGCCCAATATCTGTGGCTGCTGGGGTACTGGGTATGTGTGGGCATACTGACCATGTGTGAGGACATTGTGGGTATAAGTGGGATGTCAACCAGTGGGACAGATTCAGCCCCCAACAACCCCACCTGTGCCTCACAATGACCATCATTATCATCAGAGTCTGATGAGGCACTGACATCAGGTTGAGAGGGGGACACACTCCATCCCTATAGTCACCTATGAGAGGAAGACAACATGACTACATTAATTGGTGCACTATAATGTTTGCTGATCCACACACACACACACACACACACACACACACACACACACACACACACACACACACACACACACACACACACACACACACACACACTCACACACACACACACACACACACACACACACACACACACACACACACACACACATATACACAGGTGAGGTGCCACAAAGACATCATATAGACCACACCTTTTGAGTGATGCCAAGCACAGCACAGAATCAGACCACAACAGACACATTCTGGACAGGCCCTCAACAACATGCAGTACAGCTATGGCCAGTTAATGTTGCTAGTACTATACACCTGTGAGATAAGTGACAAGCTGGAGTATGTGAGGGAACATCACCTAACACACAGTGCACCTGTGCAGACAATAGTAATGCACCCCTGTACAGCACAGTGGCTACACCTATACAAAACTACATGCTAATATATTACAGCTCCTACAAATATGCTACTGTGATTACCAATGTAATACACTGCAGTGAACTCCACAGCAACTTAACATGCACATATACCAATATGGTTAAACTTAGCAGTTGCATGCATGGCAAAATAGCAGCCCTTAACATGCCTAGGGTATAGGTGAGCCATAGCATGAAAGTTCCACACTCACTGGCTACAGGCGGATGTTCCCCAGCCACACCAGATATGGAGTTGTAAGGGAGAGGTATTGTCAGCATGCACACATATGGCAATGGTACAGGACAATATGTGCATTTATCAGCATGCACAATACAAGATGCGATACTATCCAGATTGCTGACATTCACAATATGTGTGCACATGTGTGCATTAATAAACCCCAACCACAAATGCAGGTTGACCTGATATATGCATACAGGTATGCAAAGGCTGCCAATATGAATGCTATGGTATTAATGTGATGACCACTGAAAGCTTACCTGGATGCTCCTCGGCTATGGACTCTGTCCCACCCACCTTCACAACATATGTACTGATGACGTCCTGTGAGCTGGTGGCTGACACCAGGTTTGCCAGGAACTCCTCTGTGGCTGAGAGAGGTGGTTGTATAGCAGGCCCTCCCCCTGTGCCAGCATGGTCCCTGGCCACAGCTGCAGCCCTTATCCATGCATGGTGTATGTGATCATTGTCACGGTGTCAGACCTCTTCATAGCTCCTGTCCTTGTGGCCCACATTATTCACTGTTGCTACCAATTCTACCCACAGGGCAGCACGTTGTTGTTAGTATGGTGGCTCCTTGACAACAGCTCCCAGTTATGGAGTCTCAGGGCATCGATAATTGCAGTGGTCTCAGCTTCTGAGAAGGCTGGGTTACATTGTCTGTACATCCCACCTGAAAGACATGAATAAGGGAACACATCACAGGACTGGATACATTGCTTACCCTTATGTACAGACCTTGCACATCCACTTTTGCCAGCACTATCCACCACTAACCCCCACATCATACCCCTGCCATCTATCAGCACATTATGCCGGTGGGTATCAGCAACATACTGGCAATACAGCATGCGTTGCCCCCTGATCCTGATGTTTCATGCTACTTGCTGCATGTGCTATGAGGTGTTGCACTGCATGTAGCTGTTGCACCTATTATTGCTTGTACATAGGCTGTCTACATAGACTTCTGTGGTGTCATTGTACTGTAGTAGTACTCACCTGGTCTGTAGGCCCACCCCTCAGGTATCACTGGCCTTCCTCCCCCAGAACCTGGACTATATGGCTGGACAGTGTCCTACAGTTTCCCCAGCCAGTGTGGTTGATATTGGTGTCCTCGTACTGTGTAGCACCTGCCTCATGTACATGGATGGACAGCCATCTAGAGACACCACCAATGAACACACTGTGTGAGAGATGGAATGACTGTAGGAGCCTGCAGTCCATGCTCTCTGTCTGTCAAGGCTACATATATGTCCACAAACAGGTTATCAACACAATCGGTACACCTCACACACCACCCATGCCTGCACAGTACACACAAACACCTGGAGTGGTCCTCAACATACACATCCACAAACAAAGAGGATCTCTGAGGCAAAGCTACACATGACTGCCACAACCATACACAGCACATACCACACATGGCCACACACTTGTGTCCCACAGCCATGCAGGCATGAGCCCATGTCAAACATGTTACACATAGGGGACTCCAGTGGAGACACACTGGTGTGTGTCTGAGCTGGCTGGGTATGTAGATGATCACAGTTACTTTTTTGTCAGTTGCCAGACTTGGCCATATTGCATATGCACTGGAGTCTCTCACCAACAGGTACTGTCATGGGTCTGTCACTGTACATGTTTGTGTGCCTGACCTGCCCTGACATGTCCATCCCTGGACTATATGCAGTGAGACATGAGTGAACACACTGGTTATATGTCCCAGGCAGGTATGTCCCTAGCCTTATGCAGCATTATGCTGTCACCCAGATGGATGCTGCAATACAATTAGGGAATGATTGTCCTTAACATGTGCACATTTATCCTGTGATATTCCAGGGGTCCCAATACCTGTGAGTCTGGGATGATATGGTACACAGACCATGATGCTCTGTGAGAGAGGTCTCCATCTGACTTCACTGGTCTTCATGCGTCTGGCAGTGTTTAACACCAGCCCCATAGTGACTGCATTAGTAACACTGGTGAAGTTATCACTACCAACATACAAGCTTCATACAGCACACATTGAAGGCCATGCTGCTAAATGCTAGAGGTGTACCTATGACTTTGCCCTCATTGCAAGCAGTCCTACCCTGGGAACAGCAGACATCTGCGCACTCACACAGACCATGGTTCCAAGCTGCAGAGAGTACCCCAGCCTTCAACCATCCATGCAGAAGGAAAAGTGTAGGTAGTAATGCCACGGGACATGGGGTTTCTGTATATATATATATATATATATATATATATATATATATATATATATATATATATGAGACACATGCACACCTCCATGCTATACAGGCAGTAAGATACACAGGGGATACTGCATGGGCAGTTCACCATTGCCAACACAAACCTATGCAAATCACAGCTAGGCACCAGCCACCACATGTGACCAGGAAGCCCATTCTACCTATATGGACCTCATCAACTGTATTATGAGTTGGGGATGTACCCTAATCCGGGGTCAATTGAATGACCCTAACATACATTGTAAGATGTACTCATGCAAGTACACAAATTGCCAGGAAGCCATCAACAGTGGATGTGCAAACACCTTGTTGTGGCCAAGGGCTACACCCACATGAGGTGAAGGTGCATTGCAGTTGACATAATACAACACCGGTTACCACTGCAGCATTCCTACAATGTCATCCTCCATGGCAAAGCAACCATCATGAAGTCACATTTGCAGTCACCATCTCCCACAATACCCAACTAGCTAGGCTCAGCCATACATACACCTCCAATGTGGAATAAATCCTCCTGGGGGATTTACACAGCCTCAGAGCCCTCAATCCTTCATTATAGCCTGGCTCCAATATCCAAACATGCACACCAGTGCTATATGTGCATTTGTATAGATACATGTAGTCAGGTATACCCGACAGACCTACATCATCCTCTGCTGGGATATGTACACCTGTCTGGTGGACATGTGCAATACATACTGTGCATAACAGGGATGACATACTGCTGTCCAGCACAAAACAGTGGCAGGTGCCCACTCTGGAGCAATGTCTCCTTAGCATGTACATGAGAATGGGATTGGTCCTGCAAACCTGCACAACAAACACAGTGCTTACATTGTCTACATCCACTACAGACAGTCATCTCCCCTACTGCATATATGTTTGCAGCAGCACAGGTAGTGGCTGCTCACTTGTGGTGCACAGGGACACCAACTATATCAGTGCTGTTGGTATAGCATACTGGATGTCTGACAGAGTTGCTGTAGGCATCACCCCCTGTTTTCCACATCAGTATGTCAGCATATGCACAGTACCTCTCCCGTCTCCTATATGTGGGAAACAGGTCACCACTGCCATGTGATACTCATGGTATACATCTGCCATGGGAGCCTATCACATTACACGATGCATCCTACCTGACCCCAAGCATAACTTTGCAACACCTTTAGGAACAGCATTGAAAGGAGGACTGAGTTCTGCCTTTTCCCCATTTGTTTGATGGATGACCACTGTCACCCCTTTACACTAAGGTGGGGTGTCCCCCACTCAGTCACATGATAAACTCAGCAACCTAACTAGGCTATTCTGCAAAGACATAGCACAGTTTCAAGTGAACCCCATTCACAAGGACATGTGTGACCTAGCCACACTCCATTACACATACTTAGGTTTTGGCAAGGAAGGGTTCATATCTGCTACATTCACCAAAGCTGTGGACGGGGGGGGGGGGGGGGTTGACAGTGTAAAATGCCTGACTTGACCTGGACAAACTATGTGACAGTATAACCCACGTGGCCATTATGGATATAACACTCCCAAGTATGCAGCACACCATACGTTACCATAGAGGTAACACACCGGTGCACTGACATGACCCACCTATTCCACATAGGGAAATGCACCACAAGCAGTTGACCCATAAGTAGGTGTGTAACCTGTTGTTCCTTGTTTGGGCCTCTGTTATGTGTGATGTACCTATGTCCGACCATGCCTGCAGATGATTGCATGCTGTATGTCATCACCGGATTCCCTAGCGATATCAACATGTGCCTAGGAGGGTCTCACATAAATACATAACTGTTGCCAGACACATGGCCTCAGGCTGCATAACAGGACATGCAGTGTGAACCCCAATGGGGAGAGTGACAACCCCACATATTATCAGAGTATGAACATCCTAGGAATTCAATCTGTCATCAGGGTGTTGTGGACACAAGTCTTTGGCAATATGATATGTCAGCACAATGTTGCTTCCATTGTAAGATAAACCTTCTACATGGCCCATGTCATACATAAGGGTATGCCATCATGGGACATAAGATATAAACATCCCTGCATTCCCCCCAATGAGGACCATTAATGTGCATAATTCCCTGTTCATCATTCACATCACACAATACATGCAGCAGCTGGGGACATCACAGAGGTTCCCCACCAGGGAATACCAGGGCATCAAACATCTACCATTCACTGATAGCCTATAACGCCAACCCTCTACCTGATTTCATACATAATCATCATGGGTGACCTCAGTGTGGCATTCAAGGCACTCACAGACTCCACACTGCTGGGACTGATGCGCGAGTGCCAGTCATGGTCTGCTCTATTAACACACAAACACACACACACACACACACACACAC
Source organism: Protopterus annectens (assembly GCF_019279795.1). NCBI lineage: Eukaryota > Metazoa > Chordata > Ceratodontiformes > Protopteridae > Protopterus > Protopterus annectens. Next base: position 1,343,932,692 of record NC_056733.1, on the reverse strand, counting down.
ACACACACACACACACACACACACACACACACACACACACACACACACACACACACACACACACACACACACACACACACACACACACACACACACACACACACACACACACACCCTCAACCTGATTGGAGACATGAAGTGGGCTTGTTGCCAGCTCAGATGTGTGTCTCACGCAATCAACCTCTGGTGGAATGGGGACCCTGTCCACATCAGGCAGGGTAACTATTTACACCTTTGCAGGCATAGCCTGGATAACTGGATAGTTAACTACACATACACCCTTGGGATACCACCTATGTCTCTTTTGGATGAGGGCATCAGGTGCTGCCTTGCATACACATGAGCTAACATATGGCCTAGGCATATGGCTGCTCAGGGCCCATAGCCTGTTAACCTCAAATGGTACCAGGACTAGCAGATATGGCCTGAGTGCTGTGACAGATTCTGTTGTTATGTGTCCACTCCCATCACTGTTATCGATTGCTGGGTGTCCCCTATGGGCAACATTACTGTACAGTGTCATCCAGCCTACATCCGAAAATAGGTGAGTAGTACTACAAGTGCATGTGGACATTCCAGCAACATCTGTGCTACACAATAACTGTGAGCAGTGCATATATGGTGCAGGGTGTACTCCTTGTAGCTGTCTGACATCTGCAGTACCCAGATGTTTGTGGAATGTGTACCTGTACCTGATAGATGTAGACCCCCTACTAGACAAATGTGTATTTCAAGACATCAGTTGGACAATATGTGATGGCTGTCTCCAGAGTTTGGGGAATGTGTCTGTGACATGGCAGACCCCTGGGAACAGAGTAATGGTACATGAATATGTGGTACTGTATGCGTTCCTTTACACTGTATGCTCAATATGTATGCACTGCTGCTGAGCCAGAGCCTGTGCCCTCCTGACTACTAGTACCTATAACTTGCTGTGCTGCTACAGGTGGTCACCAGTTATGCTAGCTATAGGTGTCAGGCAATCAGATACAGGTGTGGGGTACACAGTGATCTAGCCAGAGTACATCATGAATGGGCAGGGACACCTGGACAATCTTTGAACTAAGCCTGTATGACATTTTGAGACTGAGAGGGGCTCACTTACAGTACATGATATCATATGCCAGTTGTATCCACCATTATTACTGTCAGTATTGTACAACAGACAATAAAAGTAGCAGTCATATGTGAGCTGACCATTGCTGGGGTGATTCAGGGGCCAGAGCTGTGATCTATGTCACTGCAGACAGAGCCATAAGGGATGGCAATAGGTGCTGGACAGCAGACTAACAGCAACATGTCAGTCCAGGCAATGTTGTTGAAACCTACTGTTTACATTCTTATTTCCCATGACTGCATCCCCATCTGCATTCCATTACATGCTTCATTCAATGACATACTTGGGATACTTGAGACAAGACATCCATTTGTAGTATCCTAGAGAATCCCAGTCTGAATAGTGGGTCAGACCTGTTTACCATTGGCAGCAGCTTGCCTTTTGTAGGTAATGTTCACGAGCATGTGATTGCCTGTGCACCAATCTGTGATCCCACTTGCTAGTTGCATCCAGAACAGCTTGTTGCCTTTCCATTAGCCAATGGCATGGCAAGACAGTGCTATAATTAAGGCCTTCATGTAGGCTTTGTCCTTTTTCCTGGCCTGTGTGGAGGACATTATCAAGGTGTGGGAGCTACAGCATCACAGAGGGTAGGTAGAAATAGTGTCCACTGTTTGGATTGATGTGTTATGTCCACAGTTTTGCATGCTATGTCTGGCCATTGTTAACAGACTTTCAGATTCTGTAGCAGTGTACTGTTGAACAATGTGTGTTGTGGTCAGTAAGGAAACAGGCAGATGTGAATGCCATACATCCTTTTTATCTGAATGTGCATGCTGCTACAGTTGATGCTGTTCTATCAGCTGTGTATGTTTGTAGGGGGAGACTGTGACACATGTCCCTTTCACATGAGCAACCCCCAACCCTTGATTTATGGATGTCATGTGGATGCTCTGTTCTAGGTGTTTGGGAGGTATGTTAGGTCTGTAGCAGGTAGCTGGACATACTGTTGCATGTGTAGCAGGCCACAGCTGCTGCATTCTGAGCAGAAGTCAGACTAGGTATTGTGAAGACATAGGGGGACAGCAAGCTGTTACTGTCAGTGAGGGAGCAATGTCAGCTGTTCTGTCACAGCATGGCCTGGTTGAGGGTACCCATCACAGTCCAGGTGAAGCATGTGCCTCTGGTACATATGTTACATAACAGTGCCATCCAAAGAGTGGTAGTGAACATTTAGAACACATATTCATAATTGTGAAATGTGTCCCATCCTGCAGGCCTTTAATGTGCTAGTGTGGGTAGCAGTGATTGCAGTGGGAGCAACCCGTTTTGCTGGACATTGCATGGCTCAGTTATTCCTATGTTGTATTGACATGCATGTAGTTGTTGTGCCACAGACTGGGCTGTGGGCCAGGACTGTGGGTGTCCAGATGTGACACATGGTAGGAACGTAACAGATAGATTATATATAATATATTAATAATAAGAATAATGTATTATATATATATATATATATATATATATATATATATATATATATATATATCATAATATTATACTATCATATTATATGATAATATATATTATATGATATATTACTAATAATATATTATATTATATTATATTATATTACATTATATTATATTATATTATATTATATTATATTATATTATATTATATTATATTATATTATATTATATTATGGCAGGTGTTTTGTAAGAGATATGTGCATGCCTACAGTGTATTACACATGATTGGCATGGACATGTGTGTTCAGATGGGTAGATGGGTATATGTATGACACTGAGCTGTCTTTCATTGTTTGTAACCCCAGTCTGCACTGCATTATTAGTATGTCAGCACACAGAATAAGTTTTATGACACCCTTGCCATAAGTAGGAGCATAACTGTGTTCATTCAGCAACAGTCAGTGCAGTTGTCAGCTCTACCTGATATTGTAGGCCTTCTGTACATCCAGCAGCATTTATTTGTCTGTATGCTGGTTTGTTGTCCACATCAGAGGCCCATGTTAGGGTTGCCAACTTTTTAAATGCACAAAGTGGGACATTTTTGGTACAAATGTCAGATTTTGCAGGGTGAAACATACCCATGGCTGGTACCAAAGACAGAACTTTACTTTTTTTGTAGAAATAACAGCTGATTCTTGTAGCATTTTAGTTACTTATTCTGTTTCTTATAACATTTAGGTGTTTTCGATACAGAATAACTATTTTATGCAACTATTACATAAAAATAGGGAATAATTTTGTCCTAAAATCTTAGGATATTTGCCATTTTTTCAATTTTTTGCAGGATACAACTGCCCAAACAGGGACTGTCCATCGCAAAGTAAGACAGGTGGTAACCCTACCCAAGTACACTGAGATTTGTCTGGGTATATATAGGAAGAGTGTGGCACTGGCAATCAGGATATGTTTGTAAAAACAGTACTTGTTCTCCAGAGCTCAGTTGACTTACTAGTGTAATGCACTATGCTGTAGTTGACAAGGTCCTGGGTGGTGTCTATTTACAAAAGCAGGACTAATTCCTCAGAGCTGATTTGGCCTGGTGGTGTGTTGTTCTGACTCTAGTGCACAGGGTCCTGGCTTCAATACTTGGCAGCAGTGTCTTTTTTTCCCGAATGTACTGAATGATATATTCACAAAAGCAGTACTACCCCCCCCCCTCCCAGAAGTGATATGGCCTAGTGGTGCATTGCTTTGACTCCAGTGCACAGGGTCCTGGGTTCAATACTTGACAGCAGTGTCTTTTTTTTCCCTAATGTTGTATGAATGCACTGTACAATATATTTACAAAAGCAGTACTAATTCCCCAGAGTTTATTTGGCTTAGTGGTGTATTGCTCTGACTCTAGTGTACAGGGTCTTGGAGTTGAGACTATCTGGGGCTGGCTATTTTGGTTTTGGGCTGAACAGTGCCTGAATGATATAGAGTGAATAAAGCAGTTTTAAGCGGGTTTGAGTGGTTTTGCACGATGAGCCACAATGCCAAAAGGCTCTTAGTGACGCTTATCCATGCTTAAATCTGGACTATTTCAAAAAAAAAAAAGAAAGGAAAAAAGGGGTGATAGGAAAGTGGTGAAATGGGGGCAAGCAGGGGGAAAACATTATGAAAGGCAGCTAAGGATGTGCAGAATGGATGCAGGAAAGGACCATAGCTCTCCATTTCTTGTGCAGCAACAGCTGTGCATGATGTGGACAATTGGAATTTACAGCCTCACAGCCCCACAGGGAGAAGTGTGGGTGACATAAATTTATTGATTAATTCATGGGGAAATTGATTGTCAGTGTACATGGGGGCAAAATGGAGATCTATGTATGGGACAATTTTTTGGGGGGACAGATGCCCTTTTTTTAAGCTGAGAGTGGGATGTTGGGGAAGTGTTGTAGATAAGTTTAGGGAGGTAAGTTGAGTAAGAGAGTTTGCATTTGCAGACAAGCAAGACAATCAAGACAGCAGACAGGGGTGGTGTATCACACACGAGGGGTATAAACACCTTGGATGGGGAGGGTGTTTGGGAATCAGAGGACCAAGTGCCCCCAGATGAAAACAGAGGGACTGAGGTCCCCACCCATGGGCAATCACCACTACCCCTTCACATCCCTGAAGGTGGCTGTGCTGGGGGCTGGGTGCTGAGGCCAGCCTGCCCCTTGATGTGTGCCAGTCTGCCCTCTATCTGGTGTAGGTGGTCATCCAAATCCCACTGAACTGGTGTTGGGTGACAGGGTCCCCTCTGCTCCCATGCCCGGGGGGACAGGGTCTATCCCCTGAGGCAGTTCCACACGAGGGTGGTGCAGGAACAGTATAGGAGATAGCTCGAGGTTGGGTTCCAGACATGGTGAGACCCTGTGCCAAGGCCAGATGAGGTGGAACAGGCAGAACTGCTAGGATCTGCCTACCCAAAAGTGCTATGGTGTTAAGGTTTGTCAAAGTATATTGGTTAGTCATGAACAAAACATTTCAATGTTAGTTATAACAGCATGCATGGGTGTCCCAATTAACCCAGAACAATAGAATTGAATAGAATTACATAGCAAACAGAAAACATGCATATATGGAATAACAGTCATTATTGTAACAGTATGCCAGTAACAGTTATGGCAACAGACCAACAACAGTGGAATTTCAACTAGGTATGTTAGTATGCAACCACTGAAATATCTGAACATTAATACAACACATGTCCCAACATTAGGTTTTGAGAACAACATACCTGTAGTATATGAATAATAATTAGTGATGCAGATAAGGGGTGGGGGGAGAGAAAAAACATTCCATTAACAACTGCATAGGCTATATGTTTTCACAACAGTACTGCTCAGTACTCTACAGGTCTGCCCTTACTTTATATCTACCTGTGCTCTATAGCTTCTGTACCACATACATACCTGTTAAGCTGTCAACTTGGAATGGTATGGGCCATGCTGTGAGAACCATAGGTACATAACTACAGGGGACTTGTGCATGTCAGGGTTACATATATGACTAACAAGGTGTACCCTGCACTGATGTTGTGTGAGTGTGCTACTGGCATACTTTAACTGGATTGATATCTGTTTCCAAGGTTATTGGCAGCAGTGATCACTAGCCATGACAGCGTGACACTTGAGAGACATGTATCGGGAAGAGTGCATGGTGTATATACCTGTTCTGCTGTCATTTGTAGGCATGGGGTTGGACTATCGGCACACATTTACAGACATACCAGGCATACACTAGTACAGCTATAGACAGTTTATTAGTATAACCTTCATACAGCAAATACAAACATTTCTTTACCTGTAAGCCCTGTGGAGAAAATATCTGTTAACTCTACATGACTGTTTCTACAAATAGTCAGGACTACTTGTCTATAACTATACATGCATCTTAGTACCAGTCCCTGGATTCCAACCATGGTCTGTGTGTGCAAAAATGAACAACATATTAATTTCTTATCACACTGAGCTACTGGGCCACTGCTTTCACCTGCTTGACTAATTAGTTTCTAAATGTCACTTGGTTACAAAGTCTGACCTGATAATATAAGTACAGTGTCATAGAAGACTGCAGTGACAGTTGAACATAAATGCATGAGATTCATGCCTGACAGAGATATCTGGTGAACTGTGTATTAATACTTTGAAAGCAGGTGTACACATTTAACCCCTAGTGGATGTGAATATGTGTGATCTGTACAGACCATAGCAGGGTGCTGGGTTGCATACCTGACCCATATAAATTTGCACATCGTATATTTGCAATCTCCACCTATTACAGTATCATACTTCCCTGCATCAGTGTACCTACATTCAGGAACACATATAGCTGAAATGGAATGGTTAACACAAGACAATCCTGAAGTGAACACACTATAATACATTACACATTACTATTCAAGGTTCAGATCTTAGTGTAGAACATATATCAAGTTGTATTGTATCTTGTTTTACAGTTCCACATCTACACTTTAGCATAACAGTTCTTTATCAGCAAAACTTCACTCATTTCATGGTGTCATAACCATATACACTGTGGAGCACCTGTACAATTGTATTTCTTCAACAACAGACCAGAACAGACACAACAGTTGCTGCAAATAACTTTATTGAAGGTGAAATGACACAGTGGTTTATTGCATTCAAAATTCTGACTTCAGTTGTACTGCATATCCCATAGATGATGAATTAATGTCATTTATTACCTTCACAGTTTCAATCATGGCACACTCTATTACAAGATCCTTAGTATTGCTACAGTATATACTTATGTCATTCCTACACAGTATTACTACAGTATTATTTTTCTTTCATCAATAGTAGCTTGTCTGAGGCTTTCATCTGTATTGCACAGTACCTGGCATTACTCAGTTATATCAATGTGGGTCTAAGAACACATTTATTGCAGTAAACTCAGAACACACTATACATACTGGTAGTAAAAATGTAGTCTTTCTTATTTATTGTACTATACATTGCATGATAGCTCTGTACTCACCACACTGTCGGTGCTTCCTTGCTAGGCACCCGGCATGGGCCTCTACATTGTGAGTCCTCTCCTCTGCAACTGTAGGGGGAAACACACCATTATGTATACCTGTCTATCACATATTCATGCTAGAATTTGGTAAACCAATGATTCATATACTTACAAACTGCCGGGGCATTCCCATCCCAAGCATCTTGGATCCTTTGGACCAAGAGCACCCCCTCAAGAGCACTTTCCTCTGCTTCAGGTTGTCGTAATGATGATGTGCCTGCTCACCAATGTGAGGGATTCCATTGCCATTTGTGAGCTCATGTGCCAGACAGTCCCAGGCCTCAGACTTGTATTTGGAGCCCTGGTACTGGCCCTGCAGCAATTTGGCATCATGTTCTTAAACTAGGAGTCCAACCATGACCCTGGACTCTGACATGGCTCAGCACTGAACCAAAAAGAGCACTCACTCTCCAACTCCTGTCATAGTTCCTGCATGGGTCAAACTCCAACCAGTTCTGGCTGTATTCCTACCTGTGCAGCTTAAACAAGGCTATTTTCCCACCCTTTTCCACCATTGGACATTTTTAAGAATGCTAAGCTCTGCTTAGCAGTGTGCAAACCCACTAAGCTTAGTTGAGTAGTGCTTAAAGTGGCAAATACTTAGCAGTGCTTTGTGGTGCACAAATCCGCTTAGCTTAGCTGAGAGCTGCTTAAAATGGGACTGCTTAGCAATGCTAAAACTGGCTAAGTAGAGCTAAGTGCTGCTAAGTATTGCTAAGACAGGTCCTGATTAAGTGTTGCTTAGCTTGGCTTGGCAGTGCTTAGCAAAATTTAGCTAAGGGCAAACAAGAGTTGTACATAATAACACAAATATATATTGCTATTAATTATTCATGATTGATACTTTATTATATGTGTTTGTATTTTATTTTAATTACACTACCTTGGTGTGTGACTGCACTGTATTGGACACTTGTGTTTAACTGAAGCTTTTCACCTGGAATTCTGGACCAGCTGCTCTAACCTCATTGACAAATATCAATAACTAGGGCAATAAAAAAATAAATAGACATATAAATAGAAATGCTTTCAGATGTAAAAGCTGACTGGCCTGTCTTGGTATTTGAACTGTGCACCTACTGCACATGAAGCTATGAATCTAACCATTCAGCTAACTCAGCTCTGAAGATTTCAGCTATACATTTATATATAGCTTTTTGTTATGTTTAAGCACTGCTGAAAAATGTGTGCACTGCGAAAACACTCTCAGCTATGCTTAAACTTAAAAAAAAGAAAAAAAAAGAAAAATAAATAAACATAAAAGGAAAAATCACATTGGGACATTTAATTTTCATGCCGTACGGCACTCTGACAGTACACGGGGTGTGTTACGGACACTGTAACATACCCCCTGTGTGACATAAATAAAAACAATAATTCATAAGTGTCAGAGGACACTTTCTTTCATGTTTTACTGTTGTATGGCACTTTGACTGTGCAGGGGGTATGTTACAGACACTGTAACACACCCCATGTGTGGAATATATATAAATGCTTATGATGTGTCTGAGGACACTTTCTTTACTCTTTTAGTGCCGTACAGCACTTTGACAATGCAGGGGTGTGTGTTATGAACACTGTAATACACCTCCTGTGTGACATAAATAAAACAACATATAAATAAGTGTCTGAGGACACTTCAGTGGAATCCCTTCATGCTGTATGGCACTTTGACAGTTCAGGGGGTATGCTACACATCTGCAGGCACTGTAACACACCTCCTAGCACTGATTCAGTAACCATGTACACAGCTCTCCCTCAGTAGTGAGCCTTCATTAATATGCAAGGCATGCTGCCAAGGGGGAGCTGCACAAATGACCACCATATACTCTGTGTAGGAATTGCACTATTCCTACATGGAGTTTATTAAATCTGATATGTGTGTGTGTGTGTGTGTGTGTGTGTGTGTGTGTGTGTGTGTGTGTGAAAGTTCTAAAAATCTAAACACTTAAATATTGACAGTCAAAATATTGGCAAAAAATACATAAACTCCTTAATATTGAAAGTTAAAATGATCTAAACATGAAAAATTGATAGTACCTCATCAGATCCCAAACTGATGTTTTTGCAGGTGGCAAGCTCCACTGCACCTGCTCCACCCCCAACTCTGAGATCACACAACAGAGGAGAAAGGCACATACCCTTCCTTGGTATATGTTCAGTTTTGTCAGTCTTTAGTGTTTAAATATTTAGCTGTCAAAATTAAGGAGTATAGGTATTTGGGCTGTCACTATTTAGGCTGCTGATATTTAAATGTGTACCTATATAGCACTGATTTCCCTTACTTTATGACATATTGCTACACAGTTGTCATATGAATACATTCTCCTGTGCGATACTTAACATATAAATATGGAGAAGCTGTTTTAAAATGTGACATCAATATGATGGAAGATGCTACAGCATGAAGCATTCATTTAAATCCCTGTGATTATGACAGATGGAGTATTTGTTAGTTTTTTATTACTGTTTAGGTTATTATCCAGTTGCTCTTATCCAGACAAATCTGGTTTGAGTGCAGCAGCCTTGGGGTTCATAATGTTTAATTTGGCATTTGGAGGTATGATACTGCATACTGGATATACAGCAAGTTACCAAATATTGTAATTAGAATCTATGTTACATGTGATATTTGCTTGGTTATACTGAGCCAAGCTTATGCCACATATAAGACATGAAAAATGACCCCCCCACATACCTCTCAACTGTACAGATTTTCAAAGAATGTCCAGATTTTGGCCTCCTATTTTGGTCTGCTTTTCATATACTTCTGGTTTTCTGGCAAATTAGTAGCAAATCATTACATATTGCAGTTAGAAAATGACAGACATTTGAGTTTCCAACATCATATCCTGTTATTCTATCAACTTTCTAAGTTTGTAACAGCAATATTTAATGGCTTTGTCCATATTACTTGCTCTAAGAGGTTGAGAGGTATGCTCCCCCATGATTTGTAATCTAGCAATGCGAACATTGTACATCGTATATTTTCCTTCTGCCTTGTGGAACGTCTTAATAAATCTAGACCCAATAGCATAAAATGTTGTATACCCTTAGCTGGTAGTAGAAACATAATTACAGATGCAGAAAGGATTTTAGATTTAATAAAGTAATCAACAAAACATAGTTTAATATGAATTATATCAACATGAGTAGCAAAGTATGTCATTAAAATGTATTGTTTACAATAATTTGATGTATCAACATTTATGCATAGGTGTAATTAATTAACTTATTAAAATGTAAAATGAATACTACATGTAGAAGATAGCTGTCCTGCTAGAAGCTGACTTCAGATGGTTTCTTAGAAATTTCTGGTGGTCTGCTGTTTCTTTTAGTGGCTTCTTGCTATGAGTTTCTCATATCACCTACTAACATTCTTGAAATACAAACCACATGACAGCCGACTAATGAATGTGCTAGTGACATGCATTCACCCATGGGAAGGGTTGGCATACTGATTAAGGTGCTTACCTCACAGACACAAGGTACAGCATTTCATTCTCACCTTTGGGAAACTGGCTAGGCTTAAAAGGACTCAGAACAGTGGTTAGCCGAATACTTAAAACATATATAAATAAATAGCATTCAGCAGCCATTTTCATTTGACAATTTACCTCTTATCATCTACCTTTATAATGTGGTTTGTCCCTCCACAGACCCTTACTAATTATAGCTATTTCTGAGATGTCTCATTTTTTTGTGTAAAACTTCTAACATTCAAACGTTTATGTTTCATCTATAAGGAAGAATCTAGATTTTTAACTCTTAACAAACAGTAGCTTTGTGGTTTTCTTTAAAAACAGGCACCTTTGCCCAGACGTCTTTAGCTAGTAACTGTATGTATAATAAAAATTGCATTACTTGTGTTAGGGGTAATAATCAGTTATTTCCTTACAGTCATTTTTAGGGACAAATAGATCAGAAATATAAGACAATGAAGCATTGTGCATGTATACATGTGTGTATGAGTGTGTGTGTGTGTGTGTATGTGTGTGTGTGTGTGTGTGTGTGTGTGTGTGTGTGTGTGTGTGTGTGTGTGTGCGTGCGTGCATGTGTGTGTATGCAAAAAATGCTCCATGCCTGGAAAGTAACTAGACCTCACATTCAGACACAGAACTGTTCTCCCCTCAGAGACATCAAAATCCAGTTGATGGATACTATCTTAAAAATTAATTTAGCAGAAAAAAACTATCAGATACAGAAATACTCTAAAACAAAAATCAAACCTTTAAATGAAAAGAAAACTTTCACTCCCAGTTCAGATAGAGATAGAATAAAACAGGAATCCATAATGTGAAATTAAACATACTTTACAGTGGTATCACTAAAAACTCAACTGTAACTACATTACCTAATCATGAACATTGACAGATGAATAGAAAGTAATCAGTTTATGTAGTGACAGGAAGTGAATGACATTAATCAAAAATTGTGCCCATTGTGGGGGGACCCAAGATGGCTGCTAACCTATAAATACTGTATCCACTGAGCTCCTACAGGGAAGCACAAAAATAACTAAATATCTAGGTACAGAGATGAGTTATTCAACTCAAAATACGACCATTGCACAGGGAAACATTGTCTTGAACAAGTACTGGATATATAAAAACCACAATGCTATCTCAAAAAATAAGATTAATCTAGATCTGAGCAAACACATGTGGCTGACTGATATTGTGAGGCCTATTGTAGTAGACTACTGAATCCAACAAAGGAGAATAACTGACAAATATCTTCAGAAAAATAAGCTGAGAGCGCTGAAAATAAAAAGACAAGAAAAGATGTCTAAGGAACCTGACAACATGGATGCACAAGTTAGTAAAATCAAATTTTCTGCACTTGCTTCACCTGAGAAAGACACAACAAAAAAGAGACCTAGAACTGGGAAACTACAAGAATCAAGTAAAATGTCCACTAAAGCTAAAAAAGAGCTATCTATGACACTAGATGAGCTGAAAACAGCATTACAACTAATTCAAATGGCCGTTCAAAAATTTTCAGATAAACTGGAAACATTTGGGAGCTTTATTGCTCAGATAGCAAACAGGATGGAAGTAACGGGGGCCAAGGTACTAGAAAATGAAATTAAAATTGACCAACTTCAAAAAGACTCTGATAAAAACAAAAAATGCATTCATGAACTCCGACAAAAAACTATAGATCTAGAAGCAAGATCTAGACAAAATGATATAATCATCAGAAGTATTCCAGAAATCACTGACCAATATAAGCTAATGCAACATATACAGGAAATCCTAGGAATACAGCAAGAGAACATGCACCTGGCAAAACAGATTAATATTGAAAGAGTACATAGAGCACTCAGACCTGCACCTAATATGGATAAACCAAGACAAGTTTATATTAAACTACTGAACTATCAAGATGTATCTACGATTCTATCAGCTGCAAAGAAAAAAAGACATATAATGTGGAATGACAATAAAATCTACTTTACACAAGACCTCCCTTTACAAATAAAACAGGAAAGACAGAAGTTATCAGTTTTTTGTAGTTACCTGATCCAAAAGTGAAAAAAGGAAAGGCACTCAAAATAAACCAAAAAACAACGGTAGTAAGTGCCAAAACTGCATGAAGAAATGAACGAGGATGTATTCCAAGATAGATTTATGGCAAAAAGTAAAAATCTCCACACAAAATACTCCGTACTAGTACAGCAAACACAAACACATGAACGCCTTTACAGAACATACGTTTTCGTCTCAGTTTCCCGACTTCATCAGATAACCAGTAATTTCATCAATTAAACTTTATATACTTTAATTAATACAAAACACCCAATCCCATTCAAGTTCTGAATTTAAAAATTAAAAAAGCAGTGAACATTCTAATATACACATTCACTGAATTACATAAGATATCATTAAACTTCTACATTAAATAATACTTGATCATAAAATTGATAGATGAATGATTTTAAAATAAAATGATGTTCATTTAATACAAAAGTTAAGTTAAATACATATCTATTATATGTTAAAATAACTTCATAAATATATTAAAATCCATATATTATTAGTAAAAGGGAAGGAACAACCTGCCATCTGCTGGATAAAGTGCTTAATGCAACCCTATTTCTAAAGTTTTGCAGATCTTAATTTTAAAAGTGGAACAATAGACACAGTCATTAAGCCCTGGAAGGCTTCCTGCATCCAGGGTAACTTGCCACCATAGTTCCCTGAATTCTATTCTCTCTTCCCATGGACCTCCCCTTACATCTTTCTTAATTTGTTCCAAAACAAGAAAAGACAATGGCTTTGGGACAAGACCTAGTGTGTTTATATGAAGCACTAGTTTCCTTTCTTGTTGTAATGTTGTATTTGTGTTCATACATTCTTCTCTTTAATAGTCTTTCTGACTTTCCAACATAAAAAGAAGTACATTCTGAACACAAAGCTAGATATACTATCCCCTTAGTCTCTTAGTCTCACAGTTATAATGATCTTCACTTTCTATCCATCTATCCCTACTTTCTAAATAAAATTTACTTGTGTTCATAATATTTACACATTGGGGACAATGTCCACACTTGTATGTCCCTTTTTTTCTCCTATTGTGTTTATTAATGCTTCTATGCTCTAATATATTTTTAAAAACTTTGTGAATTCTTATATACTACCTTAAAATGAAGATCAGATATTTTTTCCAAATCTGTAAATGCTGTAAATCCATTCCATTCTTTTTCGACTATTTTTTTAGTAGTATTATTGAGAGCATTGTATTCCAACACTAATGTTTGTTAGAAGGCAGTGGTGTCATTAATACCACTTGCCAAGGGCATGTCATGATGGACATGTACTTTGCTTCCCCGAATTGGTTTAAATTTATGGGCTCTTCCTTCCATAACCTCCTCTTTCATTTTATTAATAAAATCCTGGGGGTAACCCCTCTCTAAAAACATTTTTTCCAACAAGTCACATTCAGTCTGGAAGTCAGTATCTAAACTAGTCATACGACTTCCCCTTACAAATTGACCCTTTACGATATTTTTCTTACAGTATTGAGGATGTGCACTCTGATAATGCAGAAAGGAATTGCAAAAAGTGGGTTTCCTATATATCTTAGTTTCAAACTTCCCATTCATTTTATATACTTCTACATCTAAGTATTGTAAACTTTCTTTAGCGGTATTAAATGTAAATTTAAGGAAGTCAGTAGTTTCTTCCATATTAGTTTCTTCAAACTTTTCAATACCTCCCGTCCATAGAATAACTATATCATCTAGGAACCTCCGATAGAGGGTCCAACAGGAGGCATATTCGGAATTTAAGATATATTTTTCTTCCCACTTTGCCAACACAAGGTTGGCATAAGTGGGGGCACAAGCCGCACCCATTGCAACTCCCCAAATCTGCTGATAAAATTCTCTATTGAAGCAGAGAAAGTTATATTTGAGTATCATATCCATCAGAGCTACACATAAAATTTTATCATTGTGGAGCAAAATATGATCGTCAAAGACCATTTCTTCAAACATTTCCATCCCAGAGACATGGGGGATACTGGAAAATAAGTCTATAATGTCTATGGTAATAAATATTAGTTCTTTACAATAAAGATCATCGGATATTACCTTAAGAAGCTACCATGAGCCTTTTAAAATAGACTCCTTTTTTGTCCACAAACATTTTAATTTTGTATCTACATATTTAGCAAGTGGATATGTTTTAGAACCCTCCGCTGAAACTATGGGTCTTAAAGGTGGATCACTCTCATTCTTATGAGTTTTAGGGATCCCAAAAATTGTGGGTACCCTGGGTTGTCCACTTTTAAATATGCAAAAGTTTTATGATCATAAAGTCCTTCATATAACATATCATTCAAGAATATGTCAATTTTGTTATAGGCAATATTTACCTCATTTTTAGATACATTAAGATATCTGTCCTCATTTCTTAAAATTGAATTCATTTTGCCTTCGTACTCAATATTATCCATGATTACCACTCCTCCACCTTTATCTGGTTTCAAAACTCTAATATTAGGGTTAGATTTCAACACATTAAGTAATTCACATTCTTTTACACTCAAATTGG
Source organism: Protopterus annectens (assembly GCF_019279795.1). Taxonomy (NCBI): domain Eukaryota; kingdom Metazoa; phylum Chordata; order Ceratodontiformes; family Protopteridae; genus Protopterus; species Protopterus annectens. Next base: position 1,343,917,537 of record NC_056733.1, on the reverse strand, counting down.
GTCTAAATCTAACTTTCTTATGCATATTCCTAAGTTCACTTTCAATAATGTTTTCCAGATTTTTAAGTTGTGGGTGGAGGGGTGGGTTATAAACCATTCTTTGTCTCAGACCCTGGTCAACTTCCCCACTACTGGGGGGCAATATTAGACCTAGGTTAACTTTTCTTATAAATAATTTGATGTCTAACAAGGATTTAGTGAGCTCATCCTTTCTATATGGGATAAATTTAAAGGCCTTTGATAGTAGACTAAAGTGTTCCTTCTCTAATAAGGTATTACTAAAATTATAAATACAAAATTCATTAAAAATATGCTTAGCACCATCAACTATAATCTCACTACTTTCATTATTGGTGGGATGGGTATAAATTAATATCTCCCTCTCCCCCTTCTCCCTCACCTCCAATGAAAATTTGATTGCTGGTACCCTGGTTTATTCATTCAGATCTACGCAGGGAGGGAAACTCTTCATGAACATAATGCTCCTCTTCATACTGGTTATCGTCACTAATATTCTCTTTGTGATTAATATAACTAACATGCTTAAAACCATGGATATTCTTTGCATATCCTGTAGTACATGGCTTAGGATAACTAATACCACTACTCATGTGTATCACGCTCTAACTTTTTAAATTTCCTCTGAACTATGTCTGTGCATTTATTGTCTATTTCACCCCTATGTTAAAATATTTCTCTTTTTCTTCTTTTATAGTGAATATTAAATCATCCTTAATGCATTGGTGGAGTTAGTTTATTTCCTTCTGTAACTCACTCTGACATCTTACATTCCCTTTTATTATAAGTTTTAGAATGTCTAGTCCACAATTATTAAACAATTCTATCAATTCATTGTAAAAAAACTGATCCCACCTGGACATTGTATGGAAATTTACAAACCCGTAGCCCCTTTGGGACTATTCCCCTACCAATGCATTCATTCAAATACTCGTTTTCAATATCAAGAGTCCTATATTTCAACATTAATTTACTCAAATTTCCAAGCTTTATGCTATATGTATCAGTAATAATAGGCTGCGTTCCATTATTATGATTCTGTTTAAAGGAGAAGTTTTTGGTTTCTTTAAAGTTAATACTGTTGTTAATAGCAGTATGGTTGTTAACAGTACCTTGTGGTGACTTAAGAAAGGTAGGCGCTTTCTACCCAGCTGTTACTTGTGTAAATAATCCACTCCTAGAAATACTAGGACCTTGGGAGTCCCAAAGAACAAGTGGTGTCAAGTCTGGATTAAAGGAAGGTTCAATCAGTTCCTTGTGATCATTCGATCCTTTGTTGCCAGTTACATTAGCACAGTTCGTGCTTCCCCATTGATCCGTTTCAGATACTTCAACCATTTGGTAATGAATGTTAGCACAAAGCCCCACCAAGGATTGGCTCAAAGGCATTAACAAATCAATTAACTCAGTCAGCTGCCCAATCAACATTCTAGATTGGCCAACCTCGTCCTGTCCTTTCACTTCCGGTGGCGCCATTTTCTCCATCACAGTTCCACGCAATAACCAACAAATGAAAAAAGGAAAGGCACTCAAAATAAACCAAAAAACAACTGTAGTAAGTACCAAAACTGCATGAAGAAATGAACGAGGATGTATTCCAAGATAGATTTATTCCAAAAAGTAAAAGTCTCCACACAAAATACTCTGTACTAGCACAGCAAACACAAACACATGAATGCCTTTACACAACATGCGTTTTCGTCTCAGTTTCCCAACTTCAGATAACCAGTAATTTCATCAATTAAACTTTATATACTTTAATTAATACAAAACACCCAATCCCATTCAAGTTCTGAATTTAAAAATTAAAAAAACAGTGAACATTCTAACATACACATTCACTGAATTGCATAAGATATCATTAAACTTCTCCATTAAATAATACTTGATCATAAAACTGATAGGTGAATGATTTTAAAATAAAATGATGTTCATTTAATACAAAAGTTAAGTTAAATAAATATCTATTATATGTTAAAATAACTTCATAAATATATTAAAATCCATATATTATTAGTAAAAGGGAAGGAACAATCTGCCATCTGCTGGATAAAGTGCTTAATGCAACCCTATTTCTAAAGTTTTGCAGATCTTAATTTTAAAAGTGGAGCAATAAACACATACCTGATCCAAAAGAACATAAAATTTTGGATGTGGTATCCAAATGTGCTTGTTTTTCAGCATAATGGTGCCAAATACTCAGCCTCTAGAATAAAAGAAGCCAAAACAGCATTTGTGAATGCTTTTAATGAAGTTCCCACAAAGAAAGGAAAAAGCAGGAATAAACTATAAATTCCTACTTCAATAGCTTCCCGATCACCTCTGGTTAGTGTTTTGACTGTTTTTAACTCATTCTTACCTAATTTTGGCATTAAATCCTTTCTGTGTGTTTTTTCAATCAAAATCGCAGCCCTGGTGTATTTAGAAGTGCAAATCATGCTCTCAGGAGGGCTGTCTGACCTCTCAACTTAGTAAACATGCGAGATTTGAAGAAACAAGCACTTTTTCTCCTAGTCTAAAGTTGGTGACAGCAGATTTGTGTCTAAGTAATCGGAAAATGCACAAATAATTAAAAGAATAAGGACTAGAGACTTTAGAAAGGTTCGTACTAAAGAAACACTTCCAAATAACAAGGAAATGGAACTAAAACTTTTTCTTGATGCCACTAAGCTGCATGATGATGAGAACAACAGCAGATTCAACAGGAGATCCTAAAAGTAAAGCTGTGACACTAGAAGAAACTGAATTGCATACAGGACTTTTATAAGGACTCGAAACTGGTACCAAACTATAATTAACCTAACAAATGCAATAATTATTACATAACTTGCAAAGTGTGTGTATTTTATATATATATATATATATATATATATATATATATATATATATATATATATACATATATATATATATATATAACATATATATGTAGGTTACAGCATTTAATTTCAGAAGCCTAAAGGAGACTCTTAAGCACAATGCATTTCTTTAGTTGTCTGAGAAAATGAGTACTACATAGAATGTTTTCATAATGATGCATTACATAACTTTGAAAACAAAACTACCGTAAATATTATATATTAAACACACTAATTTTCTTGAGAAAATTCTGCATCTACTAACAGGATGAAAGATGCTATAGACTAAAGGACATGATTTACTGCACAACTATTGTAGAAAGGTGTAATGGTTACCAGATATTTTTAACCTATATGATGCTAAATGTACATAGCACCTAATACAATGATATAACACTATTAGTTTAAAGGATACACTGCAATTTGACAGTCTCCACTTATACTGGCTCTGAGTGTGAATTACTACTATGCTTACAGGATTAACAAAGAATGCAAGTGTAAAAATATATACATCTGTGACCTTATTTTCTTGTTAAGATACTTCAAAATGATTCTTTAAATCTTGTTTATGCAGCACACATACTATTGACAGTTTAAATATTTTGTTTAGAGTGTTTAATACAATACAAATGAATACAATAGTGTTACCCTTATAGTAATAAATAGACTTTAGTCTGCTAGATTTGCCACGGAAAGGGATAGGTTCCCTTTATGATACCACATACCACCCCATCCTACAAAAAATATACACAATGTAGATATATGGCTTTAAATAACTATGACAATACCCTATCTACACTACTTTGTAGTTCAATGTCAACACCTACTCCATTTTTTAGATATCTTATCTATTATGACCATATTTATAACCCTGGTTGAGCTGGGAGATAGCTCAACAGTGCTATGGGAATGGACACACATCTGGATGCTTATCAATGTGATGTTTTTAAATGGATTTCCTATGCTTTCAGACCATTTTATTCTAGGGATTTACTAGATACATAGTTACTTATCTACCACTTTAGTAAACACGTCCTAGTTGTAATGTTAATCTCTTCTAGGCCAAGTAGTTATGTGAGTAGGCATGGAGGAAGGGCAGGGAGGGATAATGTACTGCTTGCTGAAATCATAATACAAACTAATATTTTATTGATGCTAAGAATATTAACTGAACTCATACACACTAACACTTACAAAATAATTAACCTTATACAATGTGGAATATTGATTCTTGGAACATAAAGAGGATCTAGATATTTAAAAAAGGAATTTATTTTTTCATTTAGCTATAAAGTCACAAGCAAATATAATCATGATACAGGAGACTCATATGCTAACTGAACAATGGAAACAGGAGGTAAGGAAAAATGGATTAAAACAATTGTGCCACGGGGGACAAGTCAAATAGCAAAGGTGTTGCAATTATTGTCAAGCAATCATTTCAAGACACTATTCTGGAACAGGATACTGATCAGGAAGGCAGATAATGCTATAAAACGATCAAATCCCCAAATATTAATAAATCTAAACTTCTCTTAAACATTTATGCACCATGCAGAAAACAACAAGATTTCATAGTATCCACGTATAAGTTATTATCTAATTTCCCTGACCATTATTATATTATAGGAGGAGATTGGAGCATTGTTCAAAACACTCTCATAGATAGAGCAAACACTAGCGCTTCATAAAACTCACAAGTAACTGATACACTCAATGAGTTAAATAGAGACTTTATACTGGTGGATCCACACCACATTCAGACAATAAATAAACATAATGACAAATATACATTCTACTCTCAATGTCACAAAACTTGGTCTAGACTGGATTTTATCCTAATACCAAATACATTTCTGAAATTTGATAAACCACACAATACATATCCAGGATTCTTCTCAGATCATTCCAAAATGATGCTTACTATTAGCTGGTTTGCAAAGACAGACAACAACACTAATCAATTTAACTGGACCTTAAATCCCAATCTGTTAACTAAAGAGGAAATAATTCAGGAAGTACAAAATATACTTAAAGACATTCTTAAAGAATCAGATTCTTCCCAAATGGCCTTTGATATCCAATGGGCCTCTCTGAAGGCTGTAATTAGAGGTGTAATGATCAGTATAGCATCATACTATAAGAAAGCTAAAGAGATATCACTCAAAAACAAAATTACTGAACTTCAAAATAAATTACAAATTATGACCAAGAAACAGAAAAACAATTAGCTGTACAGCAAAAAGAATTATATATTATAAATGCTAATAATCTCTCTTTTCAATAAATAAAAACAATAGCCAATTATGCTTATTGGGCACAAATGCCATCCAAATTCCTAGCCAACCTAATAAATCAAAGAAAACCTCTACAAATTATTCCAGAACTTGTATACAAAGACAAAAAGTACAGCTCCAACCAGGACAAGGTCCAACTATTTGAGGAACTGTACTCACATGCATGCACAGAACAATCCAACACTATAACAAACCAGGAAATGGAAATAGTCTTGAAACAATTAAACTTTCCAACACACTCACAAGATCAGAGAGAACACCTCTCATCTCCCATCACACTACAAGAAGTAATTACAGCCATTAAAAATCTTAAGTCGAATAAATCCGCAGGACCAGTCAGATTCACAGTGGAGTTTTATAAAGCTTTTATTCTAACAACTCATAAAATATTATTAAATATTTGTAACTACCTTATAATTAATAATATCACTGATCAGAATCTAAATGCATCAAAAACAATATTTGTTCTTAAAGACAAAGCTGACCCTAAAAACCTGGGAAACTACAGACCCATATCTTTAATCAATGTGGACATAAAGATATTTGCCTCAATCTTAGCCAACAGATTAAAAACAGTGATAACTAACATAATTTCACCCTATCAGTCTGGTTTTATTTAACAAAGACAAACCTATGACAACACCATAACATTGGATGCTATGATTACCTTGTCTAGTCAGAAGAACTCCCCTCTCTTTGCTCTGGTAATAGACGCATCTAAACCTTTCAACAGAATCAATCAAAAATTCTTATTTTCAATATTACCATATTTCAACATTCCCCCAAAATTTATAACATTCATTACAGAATTATAATCCAAATCACATACTATACTACAGGTTAATAAAAGGTTCTCTTCTAGAATAGATATTAAAAATGGAACTAGACAAGGATGCCCCATCACCATATCTCTTCAATTTGTATATAGAACCATATATCTTCAATTTGTATATAGAACCATTATTTCTACTTATTACTTTATTTATTTATTTATTTTTATTTTATTTTACATTTGTTGACCGGGATAGTCCAGCTGGATACATATCCGTTTTCAGTGGAGGCCCGGGGAGAAAAGCTCCAAAGAACAGAGGTACAAGAGCACAAATTCCAACAATACAATAGAAGTTAGACATTTAGTACAATAAGTAGCATAAACATATTAAGCATACACAAAAAAACTATCAACAAATACCAAATTTCTATAATACAATAATTCCTTTTATAGCCTTCACAGATGACCTGAACCTATATTTTACAATACCAAGCTCTGATATTGAGAAAATCTTAACCTCTATAAGCGACTATTCGAAATTCTCTAATTATAAAATAAACCCAGAAAAATCACTAGTATTTCCTGCCAATCTATCCTCCAAACTAACAATATATCCACTGCCCACAGAAATTAAATTTAAGCACACTATGAAATACCTCAGAATTATATTTCATCAAGACCCATCATTGATGTACCAAAGCAATGTAACAAAGCTTTGGTCAACAATACAACAGGACCTTCATAGATGGGACAAACTTCATTTATTTGTACTAGCCAGGGTTGCCATTATCAAAATGAACATTCTATCCAGAATGTTATACCTGTTCAATGCTACTTGACATACCAATACAAGCTAACTTCTTCCATAAACTACACTCCTCTCTCTCTTCAAGTTTGTACAGTGTCCTAAATCAGTCAGAGGTACATATAAAAAACTAATTCTCCCTAGAGAAAAGGGAGGCTTAGCTTTCCCAGACTTTAAGCTATACTATGACATAATATGAGTCGATAGGATACTGGCAATATCTGAATACAATCCAAGCAAAAAAATATGGTCTCTTACTTGGATGACCTTATACTATAGCTATGTTAAATCATTAAACATAAATCCCCAGGCTGTCTCTTTCTTGGACAAAAATAGTTTGAAGAACATGAAGTTACATAAAACAATCAGAGACAAAATTAAGGCACTGCAAAAACTTACCAACTCATTGAATTTATATAATGCCTTTGTTATAATGCAACATCTGCATATGAATCCTAATCTTAAGATTAATGATAAAATGTTAAAATTAAAACCATACCCCTTGCTAAGGGAGTTGACAGTGTTGGATCTTTATTCATATAAGAATCAATCCCTCACAGACCTGAGAACAATTTTGAACTTACTTAAACAATGGCTAGACAAATCAGAGATATGTGTACCAGTATACTAAATAATCCTCCAATCACACAGAGAGACATAAATTTAGTCAAAACACTCTGGTCTCTACTTACACTGAGAAAGAAAATGATATCCTGCTCGTACAAACTCATAATGTCAATAAGGTACCAAGAAGAGATACTTTTCTCAAAATACTGGTGTGGCATAGACCCACTAATTTCTAATGACCAAATGACTCAATCTATTCAAATGACAATTAAATATATTCCCTGGAGAACACTGAGCTACACTCAGTTCATGATACTAAATAATGCGTACCTTACCCCAACACAAATAAACAAATTTAAATCTACTTCATTCCCCTTACATCCACATTGTGATAACCAGAATGCTGAGCTACTTCATATATTCTGGAGCTGTAAATGCTCATACAAATTATGGTGTTCACTCAAAGTCAGATTAAGCAAAATGGGATATGAGAAATCGACATTATCTTGGAAATTTGCCCTATTAGATGTTTCCCTTGTGAAGCTAAAGAAACAGAAGAAAGAATATTAATTACAGTATTCACACTTATAAATTATTATATTACACTGAACTGGAAAGACAGAACTCAGATGTTTTGGAATGAATTCAGACAAATAGCTATTAGATACATAAAAGCACACAGATTTTTAATGCATACCCAAAAACAAAATAAACATTTTGTTGAATTTTGGAACTCGCTAATGGATCATATACTGAGATAACACCCACTGACTCCTACCAATGTCCAATTATTAAGGAATAAAACTGTATTTTTTCTCTACACTCCTTCCCCGACACCTCTCTATCATTTACTTATAATCAATACACTTTTGAGATACTTGTTATAATCCAGCCTAATTTTATTTTCCCCCATTAGAAATAATTACATACCAAGTACACCTACAATGTCATCATATTGGTTGTGTTTTACTGGCAAGCAGTACATATGTATATAGTTTATTGAATGATTTAATATTTTTCTTAACTTTTTTACTAATCATGTGTGATAACACCAACCTGTCACTTTATTATATTTCATTGTACTTAACATTGTTATCTAACTATTTTTGTTTTCTGGTCTGATATGTTTGTTCTTGGTATTGAACTCAATGGAAATGTTATTTAAGAAATGTCAGTAAAGCGATTATTAAATAAAATGACATGCCTACCCCCAAAAATGCAGTATAAAGGCTCTCTCTGCTAGACATTGCTTGACCAAAATACTATATGAATAAAAATGTATATTAAAGTAGAAACAATGCACACAAGAAAATGTTATCACAGAAACCAATTAAATAAAGGCAACAAGCATATCAACAGTAGAAAATGATAGAGGTCCGGTCAGGATCATTACTATTTACATGAATATGTTTTTCACTTCTTGGGAATTCTCAACAAAGTCATTACCCTTATGAATAGTTTTAAGAAGCAACAACCATATTATCAGGTAAATTACCTTCATAGGTTCATAGATTAGTACTAGGCTAACTGCCCTTGCAAGCCATTTTAAGCCTAGCCAATTATCCCTCGTGAGACTCAAACCCTGCAACTTCTGTTTGTAAGGCAAATACCTTAACCATTAGGCCACCCTCCCCTTAAAAAATGATAGTGTGTGCGTGTGTGCGTGTGTGTGTGTGTGTGTTTTGCTGGGGACATTTGCATCTGTGTGTATCTTTCATTTCCTGGAATTGCCACCAAAATCATTATTTGTATGAACGTTTCTGAGGCAGTGTTACCTAAAGAGCAGTATACATGTTTATGAAGCACTGTGTTACTGATATGTAAGAGTCCTCATCTGGATTCACTCACTTGTTAGAAATCAGCTGAAGTGTTATGTAGTATTAATACCTATTTAATTAAAATGGGTATAGGAACTATGTTATATTAAAATATACTAACATAACTATAATGCATTACAGATCCTGGTGTGCCATTTACTCTACTGTTACCTACATGCTTGCAATGGCAATTATCCAACCTTCCAGGAACTCAGTTCTATCACTTTCATAAGTCTGACTTGCTATGGAGCCCTTATCCCAAATCAAGCTGCCTGTACCTAAAATTCTGAGAGACTCCATAACAATAATCTCAACCTTCCATCCCTAAACCTAACTCTAAACCTCCCAGTTACTTCCTACCCTCAATGCAAAACTTTATTCCCTAATGCAAACTGCAAAACTATCACTTGGTCCCTAACCCTTATCCCAGAATTCATTTCTTAAACCTAAAACTCCCGCTTCATCCCCATGGCTATTTTACTTAACTGAACTCCCCATTGTTCAAATTCAAAAGTTGGATAACTAGTCGACAGGCAGCTCATGTGAGCTGTCTAGAGAAAATAAAGACCCTTCTGCAAGACTATAGTCTACAAGCAATCAGGACTAAAGCAACTGCAGTGCAAAACACATAACACACCCTCACACATGCACACACATCTACCTACATATATTTTATATATATATATATATATATATATATATATATATATACACACACACACACACACACACACACACACAGACACACACACATATATAGTTGTAGCCAGTGTAATTTCAGCCTTTCATGCTTCTCCATATTGGGTTGCATTAAGAAGAATCTGCCTGCCCACCTCTGACTTAACTAAGTAGCCATTCTTACATTATTTTGTTTGCTGTTTGCTTTGTTCATTATACATTTATTTTATTCACCATACTAGAGGTTCACATTATACCACAAACGAAGCACTAAAGAAATAAGGCTGCAGGCACAATACGAAGGATTTATTCAGGAAACACAAAAACATAAACGCTGGAACAACTCCACACTGCGTTTTCGTTCCACAATTGACTTCATCAGACAACCTAACCCTCACAAATCCCCTCTCTTAAATACATCCACCACATTCAATTAACCCAAAATTAACATCCAATTAATTAACTTGAGGTGTTCATAATAAACTGTGATTTAAGTTGAAATAAAATAAAAGAAACATACATCTAATCACACAAATGAATAAAGCATTAATAAAAATAGATTATAATGTAAATCTAAGTGTAAACTTCACTTCTAACACCAATTAGCATGATAAAGCCTACAAATATATTTATAAAAAATATATAGTAGTTATAAACACAGAAATAATGCAAAGTCTGCTTTCATGTTTCAATAATAACTAAGAATACATAAACAGTAATTGGCGCCATCAAGTGGATAAAACGAGAACTATCCTAAACCCATATCAGTAATATGCATAATGCATATTACAATTCATAACACATACAATTTCAGCAAACACATAATCAATCCCTCAATATTAATAAGTTATATAATTTAAATTATACAAATACACACATTTAAACCATAAAATCAATTACAATAACAAACACCACTTATTAAAAAATACCTTAGAAAATGCTTAAAATATTTACAATATTAAGAACCTCTTATAATTTAGCTGCCCTCATTTTTAATACCGGAGTTATAGAGATAACATCATTCAGACCTGGTGGTTTATTAGCCTCCAGGTGCAATTGCCATAATAACTCCTTATATTCTATGGAGGTCTCCCATTGCCCACCTCTAATATCTTTCTCGACTACTTCAAGTACAAAGAAGTTAAATGTAGCTGAAGGGCAATTAATTAAATGCCTACATAGAGCATTTTTGGGATTATTTGTTCTTATTTCATAGTAATGCTTGTAAATCCTATTTTTTAACTTCCTTTCGGATTTTCCAATGTAGAATGCATCACATACCTTACATAAGGCAATATAAACAATCCCATTAGTGTCACAATTAGAGAAATGCCTACTCTCAATAAAAATATCCCTACTTTTTATATAAATTGCCTTATTTGTACATATATGCGTACATTGCGAACACTTCCCACATCTAAATGTCCCTACTTTAATTCTTTTGTTCCTGTGAGTTACTCTATTTCCTTCCAATATTGATTTCATATTTCTACCTTTTCGATAGGTACATCTCAAAGGGTCTAAAAAAAGATGGTCAAAGTCAGATAGTTCCCCAAACTTTACCCATTCTTCCTCCAAAATCTTTCTAATTTGCACAGCCTGTCCACAATAATCAACTAGGAAATTACTCTCTCTTTCCAAATTTTCATTAATACTCTTAGAAGTTTCCAATATATTATTATTAGTCTTACCCAGAATTGGTTCAAACCTCCCCGATCTACCTTCCCTTACTTCCTTCTCAATATTCTTAATCATTTCTGATGGATACCCTCTTTCCTTAAACATATTATACAATGTATCACATTCCTTGTTGAAATCTAATTCCCTCGATGTCATTCTGCTTGCTCTTACAAACTGCCCCTTCACTATTCCTTTCTTTTGGTGATAGGGGTGTGCGCTTTCAAAAGACAGATAGGAATTAGAGAATGTTGGCTTTCTGTACACCTTAGAGAAAAAACCTGATTCACTTTTCCCTACATTAATATCCAAAAACTTTAGTTCATTTTTATCACATTGATAAGTAAATTTTAAAAAATTAGTCGAATCAGAAATATGTTTAAAAAATGCCTGAAATTCTTCATCCGTACCAATCCATAAAAAACACATATCATCAAGGAAGCGCTTGTACAACTTCCAACATGAACTAAAACTTGAATTGGTGATGAATTTACTTTCCCAAGTAGAAAGTATAATGTTAGCATAAATAGGGGCGCATCTAGCCCCCATAGCTACCCCTTGTATCTGTTTAAAAAATTCCCCTTCAAAATGGATGAAATTATTAGTAAGCACTAAATCCATGAGTCTGAGAATCAAATAAAACTCATTATTATCAAATTTTCCATAATTAATCAAGGCTTCTTCAAATAATTTCATACCTTCCACTTGAGGTATAGAAGAGAATAAATCAACAATATCAATTGTATAAAATGTAATATCTTTGTCAAAGGCTTCTTGAGATAATAATTGCAGAAGTTCCCATGAGTCCTTAACCACACCAGACCCTGTAGTGGAAAGGTCCTTCAATTTAATATCCAGCCATTTAGCTATTGGTGCTGTAACCGAATTACCTGAGGCCACTATTGGGCGCATAGATGGACTGGTAATACTTTTATGTACCTTAGGTACCCCAAACATAGTCGGTACCGTAGGTTTTTCAACATGCATATAATGGAACATTTGTAAATCAATTGATCCTTCCAATAATAAATCATTAAGGGCCAAATAAATTTTCTTATTTCCAATATTTATCTCATTTAAAGAGGCTCTATTATATCTTTCTTCATTGCCCAATATGTCCATCATCTTTTCTTCGTACCATATATGGTCCATTAGTACCGTCCCTCCCCCTTTATCTGGTTTAGATATCCTAATTGTTTTATCATTACTTAAGCTATTAAGTAAAATATTTTCTTCTTTGGATAAGTTAAATGCTATTTTATTCCTACCTAGCTCATTTCTTATCCTTTTTTCCATTACTGCCTCAAAATTCTTTAATTGTGGATGCAGCGGGGGGTTATAAATACTTCGTCTCCTCAGCCTTGCATCTCTAACCTTATTAGCATTCTGACCATAATATAAAATCTCAAAATTTTTCTTCCTAAGAAACAATTTTAAATCAATCAATACTTTTCTAATATCAGCTTTTCTATTAGGCACAAATTTTAAACCTTTAGAAAACAATTTAAAATGTTTCTCTTCAATACCTAAATGGCTATAATTATAAATGTTATAGCCCAAAAGGCTATATAGTGGTCCTTCTACCTTAATCTGTTCATAACTATCAGAAAGACTAGGCTGAAATTCACCTACCACCGTTGGTATCCTTTGTTGTAATTGCCCCGAAACCCCCCCTCCCCCCTCTCTGAAAATTCTGTTGGTTATTATTCTGATAGTTCCTAATTTTCTCTGATCTTCTTAATGGTGGGTACTCTGACATATCATTTAAATCCCCTATTTCATTATTCACACACATTTCTTCATTGTTGCGCTGTTCATTCTCAGACCATTTTGTTTCAGAACCCTCATAATTCAGAACATTATTGGGATAATTACGGGGTTTGGGGTAGCTAACTTTATTCTTGTAATCCTGCATATCCCTCTCCAACTTCCTACTTTTCCTTTGAAACACATTACATATACTTCTATCAATTCTTCTTAAAGTGTCAAAATACATTTTCTGACATTCATCTATAGAGAAAAGTAAATCCTTGGTAATATTATTATTCACATCCTCAGTAACATTACTTAAAAAATCAATTTCCCTCTCATTCTCCTTAATCATAATTTTCAAAACATCCAAACCACATTTATTGAAAATACTAACTAATTCTAAGTGGAAATCACTACCTTCTATTACTTTATTTGGGTACTTACAAACTCTAAGTCCTTTAGGGACTATATCCAACCTTAAACATTCTTTCAAATATACATTTTCCAACTCAAGGTTCTTAAATTTAAACAATATTTCATCTAATTTCTTAACATTAGACTTAAAAGTTAAATTACTATCATTCACATAAGTTATAGGCGCATTTTTGTCATTAAAATTATACTGTTTATGCAGTACATTATTAAAGTCAATATTGTACCTCTGTCCTTCTGTGCTCCTTCTTACTGCTCGGGGTACTGCTTCCTTAATATTAAATCCAACATTCCTGCTTCCTAAACCAACCTGTTTAGGTTTAGTAGGCAAAGGAAGTCTATTAGCATCATCTGTCCTTGTATTTGTGAGGGGAAACGCATCGCTAGATGCATTTAAAAATACCGAAGGCAATTCTTTGTCCAAGTCAGCTGAACCATCAAGCGCTGCCCTATTAAGCACACCTTCATCCGCTTTCTTCCTCCGATGCACTAAACCAACGCCATTATCGTCGTCAGCTCCACGAACTAAATGTTCAAAAACACCACCATTTAGCGTTTGCTGCTTACTGCTTCTACACGGCAGGCCATATGCAATCTCACCTCTCCCTCTCATTTCCTGGTTACACGGAAATTCACTCAACGACGTTAACGTAGGAGATTCCCTCTGTGTAAGCAGCTCAATAAGTTGCGTAAGCTGGTCGGACAGCTTATCCAATCTGCTGCATTGTGCACCTACATCCAACGGACTCTTATCGCTCTGCTCACCCTCCTCCATATCCACAAAAGCCAAAGTCCAGAAAACAGAATATGGAATTTAGTGCTAGTAAAAACCAATATACCACAAACGAAGCACTAAAGGAAATAAGGCTGCAGGCACAATACAAAGGATTTATTCAGGAAACACAAAAACATAAACGCTGGAACAACTCCACACTGCGTTTTCGTTCCACAATTGACTTCATCAGACAACCTAACCCTCACAAATCCCCTCTCTTAAATACATCCACCACATTCAATTAACCCAAAATTAACATCCAATTAATTAACTTGAGGTGTTCATAATAAACTGTGATTTAAGTTGAAATAACTTGAAATAAGTTGCTCTATGTAGGCATTTAATTAATTGCCCTTCAGGTACATTTAACTTCTTTGTACTTGAAGTAGTCGAGAAAGATATTAGAGGTGGGCAATGGGAGACCTCCATAGAATATAAGGAGTTATTATGGCAATTGCACCTGGAGGCTAATAAACCACCAGGTCTGAATGATGTTATCTCTATAACTCCGGTATTAAAAATGAGGGCAGCTAAATTATAAGAGGTTCTTAATATTGTAAATATTTTAAGCATTTTCTAAGGTATTTTTTAATAAGTGGTGTTTGTTATTGTAATTGATTTTATGGTTTAAATGTGTGTATTTATATCATTTAAATTATATAACTTATTAATATTGAGGGATTGATTATGTGTTTGCTGAAATTGTATGTGTTATGAATTGTAATATGCATTTTTTAATTGTATTACTGATATGGTTTTAGGATAGTTCTCGTTTTATCCACTTGATGGCGCCAATTACTGTTTATGTATTCTTAGTTATTGAAACATGAAAGCAGACTTTGCATTATTTATGTGTTTATAACTACTATATATATTTTTTATAAATATATTTGTAGGCTTTATCATGCTAATTAGAGTGTTAGAAGTGAAGATTACACTTAGATTTACATTATAATCTATTTTTATTAATGCTTTATTCATTTGTGTGATTAGATGTATGTTTCTTTTATTTTATTTCAACTTAAATCACAGTTTATTATGAACACCTCAAGTTAATTAATTGGATGTTAATTTTGGGTTAATTGAATGTGGTGGATGTATTTAAGAGAGGGGATTTGTGAGGGTTAGGTTGTCTGATGAAGTCAATTGTGGAACGAAAACTCAGTGTGGAGTTGTTCCAGCGTTTATGTTTTTGTGTTTCCTGAATAAATCCTTCGTATTGTGCCTGCAGCCTTATTTCCTTTAGTGCTTCGTTTGTGGTATATTGGTTTTTACTAGCACTAAATTCCATATTCTGTTTTCTGGACTTTAGAGGTTCACATTAGCCCGGTGTTTATTGTTAGAAGTAATGGAAGTTCTTTTACTGCACTAAGCCTTGCCGTCAGAGATACAATAGTTTCAAATGTATTATATTTTACACTGTATATAGCATAGAAATTACATTTTGCAACTCATTATATGCCACCAAAGTTACTTTAAAACTGAACAATTATGGAATGGAAACATGTTTCTTCTGTTGTATTTTTAAACTATCTGTGTATACAAGAATTTTTAAAAAAGTTTTCTTCACTGAGTACTTCAATTATAACTTTTAGTTTGATTAAAATTAGCTTAGTCTTTTGAGATTATACCTTTATAAAATGTCACGTTTGTCTGTATACATGAATATTCTTATAACCTTTGTGGTTCAGTTAATTTGTACAATACTGGTTTTCAGTCATGTATGATGACTTATATGTACCCAAATAATTAATTCCTACAATGTGTATATTTTGAGGTACTGAACATTTGGACCCCATTCCAGGCACAAAACAGATAGCAAATGACAAACAGACATAACAGACAGACAGACGCAAACACACACACACACACACACACACACACACACACACACACACACACGCACGCACACACACACACACACACACACACACACACACACACACACACACACGCAGACACACGCACACACACACCTGTTTCAGACTACAGTAGAAAACTAAGAATAAGGAAATAAACCCAAATTACTTTGCACGTTTGGAAGCATCAATTCATATTATATCTCTGCAATTATACTGATGACTGGTATATTCCCCTGTGTATTTGTAACTTAATACCTTTTATATATTTCTTTGGAAATGTCTGAATACCAGATACTGAAATATTGCTTATTAGTATGCAAGAACTTTGCTTCCTGGTCTCTACAAAGGAAATAGCATTTTATAGTTAACAGGATTTGATCATTTTGTACCTTTTTTGAGAAGGGCAACCAGATAAATAATGATCAACCAATTTTGTGATGGTTGCCATAGGAATGCCAAACTGAAATTTAAACCAATGCACAGAACATTAATTACAGATTATAGGGAAGCAAAACATTTTCTATGTAAAACTAACTGGAGTGATGCGTTCAGTGGAAAAACTGTGGAAGGAATGCAGAAAGTTTTGAAAGAGAAATTGTTTGAATGCAGAAAATAAAAAAATATGTTTAAGATCAGGATCTAGAAATGCAACATCAGGGGGATATAATTCTATATAAACAATAAATTTGATTAAGGTGAGAGACAAAAATATATAAGAAATGGAAAACAGGACAAACTACAATTTTGAAAAGTGAAATAAACAAGCTGGACAAACAAATTAAGGATAGTGTGAGAGAAGATCAAGAAAAATTTGAAGAAAATTTATATAAAGATATTGAGGATAATATGAAAACATTTTAGAAGTATCTAAGATTTGGAAGGAGTAAAGACATACAGATCGATAAACTCTGTATAGATCCAAAAGTTTATTCTCAGACACAACAGATTATAGATATATTTACAAAATCTTAGTCAAAACAGTTTTGCTCCCCAAAGGGGGTGATAAGTTGTTCTGGTGCTATCCAGGCAACCTCAGATACTAGAATCAAAATAGATTATATTGAAAAAGAACTATGCAAACTGGATCCAAAAAGCACTGGAAGGAAACAGAATAAGTAATAATGACACGAGAACACTTCAGCAAGAGCTTATAGTACCTACCATGATATTTATTATTTACTAGGTCATATAAATATGGGGAGATTTGTCAAGATTGGAGACATGCACTTATTAAAGCAGGCCTTCCTTTACCTCGTCAGTAATTGGGACAATGCAGAGTAAAATCTGGCAAGAGATGTGGTGCAGAAATTGACTATGTGTTTCAGTTATTTTTTCAATGTTTGTTAAAGTTAAAATGTGTGAGTTAAAGCAAGTATGTATGTTTTCAGTTATAAAACAGTACCAGTTGCAGTTTATGTTTTTATCTATGTTCAGGCAATACAGACAAAAAGATATTGATAGTTTAGTTTCCAGAATATAACAATAACATATTTCAGTTTATTTTTTTATCTGTGTTCAGGTAACACTGTCAAAATGTTCTCATGTTTTCAGACAAGTGTACAACAGTGTTAGTTTTCAGTTTATCTATGTTCAGACAATACTGACATAGTTATTTTAGATGTTCAGTATAAATATGTATCACTCTAATGTAAATTTCAGTCAAGATTCAGAATATGACATTCATACTCAGTTATGCATATTCAGAACAGTACATACCAGTCAAATTTCAGAATATAAGAATAATATTCAGTTACCTCACATTATTCATTAGCTTTAAGGGTAAAGTAACAGACTTACATTATTCAGTCATTAGTTAAGGGTAAAGTGATACAATTATTTGTAACAGGCATATTACTTCATACATTTCTACTACATCATCCTTCACATTATTCAAGTGACATAATTATTTATTACAGGCTTATTAAAATAAGTTGTCTAAAGAATAGGCAGTATTAATCATTCAATATACTCAAGGCATAACAGGGCAGGCTTAATGTATTAATTAATTTACAGACTACAGTGCACTTTACATAATTATTGTACATTAGTCAGAAAGTTAAAAAGACACTAACAGAAAATCTAAAGGTATAGACCTAAAATACAGAAAGCATAAGTTTTAGTAAACTATTGTAGCTTATAAATCTTCATAAAATATTCAGACACAAACTTAGGAGGCAGACATCTATTACAGCACATAAAAGTGAAAAAAGTAAGTAGCATAATTAGCAAATCTAGATGAGAATTTATAGACACAAGTTAATACAATATCTGGTAATTATGCTTCAAGACCAGTTATAAAGTTATCTCTTTAGTGCTGATTTCAATGTCTTCAGAAAATGGCAACATGCTTAACAGGCTATGCAATAAAAAAGAAAATTAATTAAACAGTGCAACATTTAAATATTTAAATCTATAAAATTAATGCATCACATGTACCCTCTTTTATTAAATTGTTCACAATTTTAACCCAGCAGCTCTATAACTCCAGTAACACCCTTTTTGTCTTAGCATTTCAGTTGTAAGACTATAATGCATATGATTATAATCTGGTCTCTGATCATAACCATCTTATTATGTATTCAAGTCATTGATGCCAGGAAATCATCTTGGGAGTGAAGCTCAGGAGGTGAATCATGGCATCCATATCGAGAATGCATAATGGAGACGATTGGAGACCTAATAATAATTCTTTCTAGTCCATGAACATTATCTGCTCTATGTACAACCAGTTACAGAAAAAAGTGTCATAGTTGGAAGTATTTTACTGCCTTTTAAAGCCTTTGAAAGCCAATAAATTACTTAGTGCTGACAGACAGCATGCATAAAAAGAACTAAAGGGTTTAAAAACAGTTAGATTATTTGTTCTGCTACACCTTTTATTTATAAGTGCAGTAGAATAAGACATCTGAATAAAAGGACTCAAATGAGCATCCAATTTCTGTAACAGAAATCAATCCACAGATTTTGTTTTCAATGGACTGTAGAGTGGAAAAGTGCTTTTTATTGGCTGTAGGTATGATGGAGAGCCCATATTCAAGTTGCACAAAGAGTGCTCCTCTGCCTATTTTTCAGGACCTGAATAAAAGCAAATTGATTTTAACTTGGTGTTTTCAATGTGGTTATGGAAGTTCAGCCATAAATGTAGGTGTATAAAGGATGCAGCCATTTCCATTAAGATATTGATTATATTCATGTTCTTTAAATGCATTAAGATATTTATTTACTGGGAAAGATCTCATTTTCAATGGAGGCCCAGGGACAAATGCCCCAGATACATGTGACAGAGCCCATTTCAGTGACAAACTGGGGAGAAACACTCTAGATATATGTCTTTGGAATGTGGGAGGAAACATCTAGAGGAAACCCACAGGAACACAGGGAGGGCATGCAGATTCTGCACAGAACACATCCCAGCTGAGAATCGAACCAGAGAATGTTTTGCTGTGAGGGGACAATGCTAACCACTGCATCATTGTGCTGCCTGATGTTTTTTTTTAATCTATTTTTAAATGTTGACACCTGTTTGGTAAAATGTCTGTGCACAAGCAGTTTGCATAGTTTAACTACATTATACTGAAGCTTTACTAAAACTTGAAAATTCCAGTGATGTGTAGAGCTTGGGCTGTGGCTTTCCTGCATTGCAAGCATTCCCTTAGGAGTGAATGGGTGATTGCTGTGGTTCTACAGCTATCTCTTTTCCCTTCAGCAGTAACTTTTTACTCAGTCAAGTATTGCTCTGAATAATTTGGCTGAATAAATCGGGAGTTGCAGACAGTTTGTGGAGAAAACATATGGCTAATTAGCATGTCAGTTCTGGACTGCTTTTTTAGAGTGCAGCTTCACATGCAACACTACATTCTGTGCTGATGCCCCTGTGTAGGTAACACCTCAGGGGTTGAGTGGTCTATGAAATCAATAGGCTCACCACAATGTGGAAACTTTCTGATCTAAGGGTTCTGAATCATGTTAAGCCTTTTTCAATCCCATAGATAGATTTTTAACACTGCAGACTGTAATAAATACATGGGCAAAATCTCTTCATAGGTGTTTTTTTTAATTATTATTTTGTTTATTTCATGGATCAATGAACTGATATACATGGGCCCATTTCAGCCGCAACACAGGAACGCTTTCTAACTAACTGTAGAATGGACAAATAGAGTATGAGAGTATCAAGCCTTGGACTGGAGGATGCAGTTCATTGCCTTACTCCTCAAATCTGTTAAAACTTCACTTTTCCTTTGCAATTTATTTATTTTACATTTGTTAACTGGGAAATAACTGTTTAGGTTCATAGATTAGTACTAAGCTAACTGCCCTTGCGAGCCATTTTAAGCTTAGCCAGTTATCCTTGGTGAGACTCAAACCCTGCACCTTGTGTTTGTAAGACAAACACCTTAACCATTAGGCTACCCTCCCAACCCTTCTCTTTCAGAGGAGGCCAGGGGAGAAAAGCTCCAGAAGACACATACATAGATTAGTACAAACATGTAATATTGTACAATATATACAGTAAATTAAGCAGCATATTATAAAGGGACAAATACAATATTACAAAAGACATCATGCACAGTGCAAGACAGAGTAAGCAAAATCATATCAGCATCTTTTATAGATTTGCAGTATACAGAGGTAGTAAGCATGTCCAGACCAGTGTAAAGCAAGGCAGGAATCCTCTTATAATGTGAAGAGCATATAGAGTCAGGCTGATTACTATGAATTTGGGTTAGAGCAGGGACAAATTTTGAAGCTTCTGCCAAAGATCTTTATTGTATCTATTCACAATACATTTCTTTAGTGCTGTATCACACTTATTTTCTAAATGAGAAGAATGATTTATTAATATAAAACTAACTAAAGGAATAATAAATGTGTATCACCGTTCCTTGTAATTAATGTCCTAACATCTGGTAACATTTCCAAGGCTTACAGTAATACTTATATTGCCATCTAGTGGGAGATTGCTACTATTACAACAGCAGTAAAATCCTTGCAGTTTTAATTCAGAATGAGTAAATGCTTTAACAGAGTGCAGCTCAAAAGTAAATTTCTTATTTTAAACAAAACTGTGTTTACCTCTTCTTTTTTTAAGAAAATAATAACAATAATTGCATAACAACATTCATATGACTGATCTTTAAATGTCCGTACATACCCTTCACATATTTACAGCAACACTGACTGCTTCTCAAATAACAGGAAAAAAAATCCTACCAATTCTGTAATGCAGGTACTGAAAAATAATATATTTTCTTTCTTAATCCCTCCCTCCATGTACCCTTTTATTTTTTGGGGGGGTGGGAATTTCAGCTGATCTTTGTCCGGCTTCCCCCCAATGCTCCTTATTCATTGTTCAGCCCACCTTCCTAACATTTTCATATGTCTCTCCCAAACTCTGCTCCAACTTTTTTAGATCTTAGCCTTCCCTTTTCTGTCCAATGGAGCCTTCCAAGTCCTCTTATAATTTCTAAAGTTTTTAATTCCTATAATTTATTTTCTGTATATTTCCACAGGAACATCCAACAATCACTCAATGGCTAAAAATGTTAATTAAAATTGCAACAAGTTTATTTGGTGAGCGCTTTCGTGGTGTAGCTAGATCACTTCATCAGACCTATTACTAACAAATTAACCTGCTCTTATATATCTGCGGTAATTAAAAAACAACCAGTCACAGATGAAAAATCATTAACTTGAACAATCCATCCTTAAAAAGACAACCCATCACTGCTGCAAGTTAAAAAACTGCATCATAAAAGTTATACAATACATTCATATAATTCATAAAAACATACTACATTGTTCTCATTATTAAATTTCATATATATATATATATATATATATATATATATATTTATATATAAATGATTTCTTCTTGATTCATAAGAAAATAACTAAATATCTTATTTCTTAACCAGTGGTCTGGATTTTAACAAGAGTTTAAGGGGTACCCTGTCATTTAGACCCCCCTCCCTTTATCTGCCCTGAATCTCACTATTCATCTACTTTTGGTTGTCTCTATTAAGTTCACAATATCACCCCCTCTTTCACTTCCATGAACCATTTCAACAACCAAAAATCTAAAAGTCTGTGAAGTATTTGTTTTATTTACATGTTTCGCCAGGGCATTAGTGCAGTCACCATTTCTAATTTTTAACATATGTTCCCTAATCCTGTACCTGAGTTTTCTGTTGGTCTTGCCAACATAAAAGGATGAGCATGAGTTGCATACAGCTAAATAAACAATATTCATACTGTTGCATCATATGGATGATCTGGGTGGTAAGAAAGGTACTACTCCCTGTTATAATTGTAATCAATGTAAGTACATTGACACAAGTAACAAATTTATACATCCGGATTTTCGAACGGAGTTCGAGTTCAACATTAGAGCAGGCTGCAACAGCAGCCAATTTGATTAACATCATGTCAATTAATGTCAATTTTGATTAACATTTTTAGCCATTGAGTGGTGTGTTGGATGTTCCTGTGGAAATTGTGCTTTCATTTTTTTATCCAAGGACCCTGTTCTACTGACTATGACTTGTCTTGTGTTTGGATACTTCTCTTTTCTGTATATGTTATGTCTCAATTCCATTCCTTTGATATGAAACTTCACATCCATTCTCCTAAGAAAAAAATCTGTACTTTGTCATTGCATCTTCTTTCTGTCCAATATTCCCTCCTTCCCTGTTCCTAACACTGTAAACAGTTAATTATTTGGCACCTTTATATCATAAATTATGATGCACTTATGTGTGTATATCTATCTATCAATGTGTGTGTGAGTGTGTGTGTGTGTGTGTGTGTGTGTGTGTGTGTGTGTGTGTGTGTGTGTTATACATATATATATATATATATATATATATATATATATGGTTCCCATTCAGAAGCCTGAAACACCATAAGCCTGAAAATCAAAATCCTGAAACCAAAAGCCTGAAAATTCAGAATCCTGAAAACTCAAAATCCTGAAAGCCCAAAATCCTGAAAGACCAAAATCCTGAAACTCAAAATCCTGAAAACACAAATAATGCTAATATGTCACTATAAAGACATTAATATCTACCAACTGACCCTGACCCTAACCCTAACCCTAAGGTCCGTCACTATCACACACTCACCTGACCCACGCCCTAAACCTAACTCACTTAAACCGCCCCTAACCCCAATATTTGTCACTATTGCATACATGCCTAACCTGCGCCCTAACCCTAACTCACTTAAACCGCCCCTAACCCTAAAATAAAACCAACTGCACACTTACCTGACCCCAACGCATGACCTAACACCACAGGGCTAACAATAGCAAAGCCACAATGACATCAGTATGTCTATTTTGTGTTTTCAGGATTTTGAGTTTCAGGATTTTGGTCTTTCAGGATTTTGGGCTTTCAGGATTTTGAGTTTTCAGGATTCTGAATTTTCAGGCTTTTGGTTTCAGGATTTTGATTTTCAGGCTTATGATGTTTCAGGCTTCTGAATGGGAACCATATATATATATTTATCCCATAGCTGCATCACCAATGTGTACTTAATAAGTATATTAATGTACCCAGCTGCTCCTCTCTGTATCCACAACACCTTCTGTCCCCTACCTTCCAGTTTCTTAGAAGCTGCAGAGGGGTTCTATATCACCTGTAAATGTGCTGCATATACTGATCCCATGCAACTGGGAACATTTTTAACTTAGGGATCCTTATCATACAGTCTTGCAATTCCCCCTTGTGGAATTGGATACCTCCAGCTTCTCTGCATCTTCAAATCTCAGCATTTCTATTTCTTTGCTATTTTACCAAGATTCAAACCTGCATCAATTTTGCCAGAACTTGGCCACCATGCAGTTATCTCTCTAAATTGTCTCAATACAGCTGCCCCATTACTGCCTCATGCAGGCTAGTAAGAAGAGGTGTGACTAGGGTAGGTACAAATTGTTACTGGGTGCTTTCAGGAGATGTCACTTGGTCTTTTGTGCACTATTGGCATTCAGAAATAAATGTCAGAAGTGCATTTAAGGTCCGGGCTGAAGTGCTTCAGCTCTTTATATATGCGGTATAATAAGCAGCTGGTAGCTTTCTACAAATGTTGTTAGGGGATGCTATATTTTTTCAAAGTAGAAAGAGATTTTTTCTGTCTTTGAGTATTCAAGGATCTTTTTAGCTTTGTTTTTATTTTTATTTTTTAAGTCGTCACAAGAGAGATCTATTTTTTTTTACTCTTCAACTGAAATGTCGTAATTTGTCTTCACAGAAGACGGCCACAGCAATTATACCTCGCCTATCTGTGCATATCAGATGTCCAGTGAAGCAGTTTATCTTATTTCTCACAAGGGCACACTAGTCCTCCTATGCCAGACAGTGACTGTTTAAATTAAACAAATGACAACAGGGCCAGTTACTTTCATCCCACCACCTTCAACCCCCTCCCCCCAGCCAGCAGTTGCAGCCACAATGACTGATGTCTATGTTATATTATTTCACCTCCAGAGTCCACACAAATAAGTTGCCAGACATTAAAGCATTCCAGTCCAAGTTACTTCACAGAAATCACAAAGCCAGATTAATGCTGTCTTAATATCTGGTTGATCATTGCCAGTATAATAAAAATAAGAAAATAGTAATGACACATACCTCATTACTCAATATAATTGTAAAAATAGTAATGACACATACCTCATTACTCAGTATAATTGTAAAAATAGTAATGACACATACCTCCTTACTCAATATAATTGTAAAAATATTAATGACACATACCTCATTACTCAATATAATTGTAAAAATAGCAATGACACATACCTCATTACTCAATATAATTGTAAAAATAGTAATGACACATACCTCATTACTCAGTATAATTGTAAAAATAGCAATGACACATACCTCATTACTCAGTATAATTGTAAAAATAGCAATGACACATACCTCATTACTCAATATAATTGTAAAAATAGTAATGACACATACCTCATTACTCAGTATACTTGTAAAAATAGTAATGACACATACCTCCTTACTCAATATAATTGTAAAAATATTAATGACACATACCTCATTACTCAGTATAATTGTAAAAATAGCAATGACACATACCTCATTACTCAATATAATTGTAAAAATAGTAATGACACATACCTCATTACTCAGTATAATTGTAAAAATAAAGAATAATCCACGACCTTGAAGAAAGGAACCAGAACTCTGCTAAAGTCCACAAGGCTGTATTTTTATTTCTGAAGTGTTCCAAAAGTCACAGATAAAATCACACTGAAGTATTCCAAAAATCACAGATAAAATCACACAAGCGCTTTCGCTCAGGCAGTCCTGAGCTTTATCAAGTGAAAACAAAATGCAGTATGCAGTAACCTCCATTAAATAGCATAGCAATTATACAATTAATTAATTAGTAAGTCTAGTACTAAGGTGTGGTGCTTTGGAGTTGGATGTTAAAAAAGTTAGTCATTATACCAACTCAAAAAATGAAATGTTTGCAACAACATCTGCACTAAATAAAAATGACTAATCATAAAAAACATTTTAAAATACCAGTTTCCTAGGTTTCAGAACATAAAAGTCTGAAGTCTGGTTGGGGTTGTAGATTGTTAAGGAATATGCTTAAAGATGTGTTTGGATTGTCAGTGAATTGTTAAAAACTTTTTTCTTTTTATTATTACTTTGCACTGATAAAGACATGCAATAAAATGTGCGTGAGATATTTTTGATGCCCATCCATATACCATTTCATATAGAATTTGATTTATTAGTCAGAATCCTAAAACCGTGGATGTTCAGTAATTTAATATGCTGTGTGGGGATGCTGTAGTATGAAGGGGGTCAAGTGTGAGAGTTATAACCTAGCCCTCCTAAGCTTGAGGACCGGTTTAATGCTGATCATCCCATTCAGACCTGGTGGCTTCCCTGCATTCAGTCTCAACTGCCATAATAGTTCACGGTAGCCCAAGGTGGATTCCCAGTCACCACCTCTTGTATCTGGCTCAACCTGTTACAGAACTAGAAACTGAATTTTGGGATCTGGGCAGGAGAGTGAGTGTTTATAGAAGGCATTGGTTTCCTTCTTCCTGGCCATGTCATAAAGATGCTCGTAGATACGTTTCCTTAATTCCCTCTCAGTTTTGCCCACATAGAAACTTTGACAGTTGGTGCACATCCCCAAGTATACGACCCCTCTAGAGGCACAGGTGTAAAATCCAGTGGGGTGTATCTTGTAGTTCCTGGACGGGAGGTATGGTGCTGTTACTTTGGATATGGCATGACATTGGGCACAGGCACCACATCTGAAAGTGCCCAGCCTTGGTTGTTTTACCTTCATCTTTTTTCTTTGATTTCTTTCAAATAATTCCTTTAGATTGGCCCCTCTTTTACGAACAAAACTGGGTTTAGGTGGTATATAGTCTTTTAGTTCTTCAAAGAGGGTTAAAACCGGCCAGTGATGTAAGATTGTTTCTTCCAATTCATAGCAATTTGATGAGTATGTGTGCAAAACTGTTAGTGTGAACAGTATCCTTGTTTTGTGTATTGTTGGTCACTGGTACAAACCCCCCCCCCAGTATTGGTTTGTAGAGGGAATGTCGTGCAGATTTTACCTCTGCTGCTAGAGTTAGAAATAGTTCCAGAGGGTAACCTCTCTCCAAAAAGCTTTTTCAAAATTCCACCTCAGAATCAAAATCTTTCTCCGTACTGCATATTCTACTTGCTCTGATGAGCTGCCCTTAATGATCCCCTCTTTTGATATGGTGGGTGGGCACTTTCAAGTGTAGCAAGGAGTTAGAAAATGTTGCCTTGCGATGTAGTTTGGAATGGAAAGTTTTCTGATTGTAGTCCTTGTAAAGAGTGATGTCCAGATAATGAAGTTCGTGCTGATCCACTGTGTGTGTGAATTGTAGGAAATTCGTTGTTGAATTGATGTGTATAAGGAATTCAGATAGGTTCCCTTCAGAGCCAGACCATAAAATACAGATGTCATCCAAATAGCGTCTGTAGAACAGAATGTGATCTTTCCATGGGGTATTAGAACGAATGTATGCTCCCACATGTGCAATATTACATTTGCGTGAAGGATGCACAAGATGCCCCCATGGCAACCTTGCGTTGCGGTATAATTCACCATTAAAAAAGATGAAGTTGTTGGACAAAACCATCTCCATCATTTCGGTAAGCAAGTTGGACATTTTGTTACTAAGGGTTGTCTTCTGGCCTAGAAATTGGGCAAACCATTCCAAACCTATTTGATGAGGGATGCTGGAAAACAGATCTTTGATGTCCACTGTGACCATTAAGGTGTCTGGGGAGTAGCAAGAGGTGGGAATGTCCCGGAGGAAGTGCCAAGAATCCTTGCAAACGTGGGACAATAAAGATGTGTATTCTTTAGTCATGTAATCAATAAATTTTCCCAGGGCTCAGTCACTCCACCTGCTCCTGATACAATCGGCCGGAATTGTAGTGGATTTATTCCTTTATGGGTTTTAGGTATCCCAAAGATGACTGGTATTCTGGGCTTTTCCACATGTAAGTAGTTATAGACCTTTTCATTGATGGCCTGTTGTAATAGAAGGTCAGTAAGATAGTACTTAATCTCAGCAAAGGCTATATTGATCTCGTTTCGTGAAACCGTCTCGTATTGTTCGTCATTCTGCAACATAATGTGCATGTGGGCTTCGTAGTCCTCTGAGAACATAAGGACAATTCCCCCTCCTTTATCAGGTTTTATGACCCTGATTTTTTCTTCATGCAAGTGTTCAATAAAATTCATTTCTTGTTCAGAAAAATTTGGATGAAGTAGAATTTCTTGATTATTATATACTTTCCTGAAGTCATTCTCCACTAACTTTTCAAAGAAGAGAATTATTGGGTGTAGTGGGGGGTTAAAGAGACTTGTACGCGTTGGGCCTGCTGCATTAAGTGTTTGCCCTTTAAAAATCAAATTTAAATTTAAAGCTCTGGTAAACATTTTTAAATCTATCAGAGCTTGTGTTAAATTCATGGGTTTAGTTGGGACAAAATGTAACCCTCGGTGAAAATATCAAAAGCATTTGTAGGAAGGTTCATGTCCGTGTAATTGTATATGGCAAAGTTGTTTCTCCTTAAAATAGTGCAGTTACCCTCAATATTAGTAGGGTTTTGATTGTGTAAACCCAGATTTGGGGCTTGGTCAGTTGTAGGGTCATCCAGGGATGTTAGGGTAGTGGGTGTGTGGTGGTTTGTTAGTGAACAAAATTCCAAGACCTCGGTGCCTGTCTTTGTCTCTGTCCCCAAACCCCGGTCTGGCCGGGGTTCTGCTGAAAATCCTGGTTGTTAGTACCCCTTCTGTTCTTCTCTGCTAGCCTTTCACTTCTTCTAAGGGGTTCCTCTTGTCTGTCATATGTGTCACTAGCCCTATCTGTGTTTGTGGTGTTGTTTTTGGAAGAAGTTTTATTGTAACCATTGGGGCTAGGGTAGGCAAGGCCATCCCTGTATTCGATGAGATCACGTTCTAATTTTCTTAGTTTTCTGTTAAGAATCTTATCACAAAAACATCAACATTATCAAAAACCTTGTCATAGTTTGATTTGAAAGCACTAAAATTAGTACTAGATGTTAACTCATTGTTTAAAGTGTCTAGCTCAGTCATTAATGCTTGTGCTTTCAGTTCATATTCCCCTACCATTAAATGCAACATCTCCAATCCAGCTTTATCAAAAATCTCACACAAGTTAAAATAATAATCAGTACCATACTGAACATTGTTTGGAAATTTAAAAAAGCGTAGCCCTTTCGGGACACGTTTTACTCTCAGACATTCATTCAAATAGTCTATCTCTAGCTGTGTACTCCTTAAGGAGTATAATTTGTCCTTGAACAAGTCCATGCTCTGATCAAAGTTAGAAAAATTGTTAGTGTTGTTACTACCTTTAGAAAAGGTGAAGCGTTGTCCAGCCCATTTTGTAAAGTTTACATCCTTGTTTCTATGTTTCAGAGCAGGATTACTAGTTCCATTGGTCCCTGGTTGTACATTTGTTTCAGGAGCTCTGGTAGCTTCATGGCGACGAGTAAAGTTGTTTCTTTTGGATCCGGCGCCAGACATGTCCGTGGAGGATATAGTGGAGCTTGTACCCTCTTCCGGGTCCGCAATTACCGGTAATCCAAAGTTGTTTTGTAGTGCTTGCTGCTGGTTGCAAGCTAGCCCTGGTGAAGCAGCCGTGGTGGGTTTCAGCAAGTTAGTGAGCTCCTTGAGTGCAACCAGTACTTGGTTGAACTCTGCTCTGCTCACCGGAAGATCATTTGTAGTGTTTTTCAGCATTTCAGGAGTTTCTCCTGGGTTAAAGGTTTCTTCTCCATTGGCCATGGCAGACAGGATCAAGTGAAGTAATGCACAAAAACCAAAGACAAGCAAGAATAATCCACGACCTTGAAGAAAGGAACCAGAACTCTGCTAAAGTCCACAAGGCTGTATTTTTATTTCTGAAGTGTTCCAAAAGTCACAGATAAAATCACACTGAAGTATTCCAAAAATCACAGATAAAATCACACAAGCGCTTTCACTCAGGCAGTCCTGAGCTTTATCAAGTGAAAACAAAATGCAGTATGCAGTAACCTCCATTAAATAGCCTAGCAATTATACAATTAATTAATTAGTAAGTCTAGTACTAAGGTGTGGTGCTTTGGAGTTGGATGTTAAAAAAGTTAGTCATTATACCAACTCAAAAAATGAAATGTTTGCAACAACATCTGCACTAAATAAAAATGACTAATCATAAAAAACATTTTAAAATACCAGTTTCCTAGGTTGGATGGGCATCAAAAATATCTCACGCACATTTTATTGCATGTCTTTATCAGTGCAAAGTAATAATAAAAAGAAAAAAGTTTTTAACAATTCACTGACAATCCAAACACATCTTTAAGCATATTCCTTAACAATCTACAACCCCAACCAGACTTCAGACTTTTATGTTCTGAAACCTAGGAAACTGGTATTTTAAAATGTTTTTTATGATTAGTCATTTTTATTTAGTGCAGATGTTGTTGCAAACATTTCATTTTTTGAGTTGGTATAATGACTAACTTTTTAACATCCAACTCCAAAGCACCACACCTTAGTACTAGACTTACTAATTAATTAATTGTATAATTGCTAGGCTATTTAATGGAGGTTACTGCATACTGCATTTTGTTTTCACTTGATAAAGCTCAGGACTGCCTGAGCGAAAGCGCTTGTGTGATTTTATCTGTGATTTTTGGAATACTTCAGTGTGATTTTATCTGTGACTTTTGGAACACTTCAGAAATAAAAATACAGCCTTGTGGACTTTAGCAGAGTTCTGGTTCCTTTCTTCAAGGTCGTGGATTATTCTTTGCTTATAATTGTAAAAATAGTAATGACACATACCTCATTACTCAATATAATTGTAAAAATAGTAATGACACATACCTCATTACTCAGTATAATTGTAAAAATAGTAATGACACATACCTTGTCACTCCATTCTTTTCAGCTCTCTACACAAATCTCAAAGACAGAAACATTTCCCAAAAATATCTGGTTGA
The DNA here is from genome assembly GCF_019279795.1 of Protopterus annectens. NCBI lineage: Eukaryota > Metazoa > Chordata > Ceratodontiformes > Protopteridae > Protopterus > Protopterus annectens. The sequence goes on along the minus strand of NC_056733.1, from coordinate 1,343,886,684 downwards.
TTACTGCCAGCATTATATTAAAAGCTCTAATAACACACATCTCACCATGCCATACCTTTCATCTTGTGTCCACATAAATCAGAAAGTCTGAAATATTACCCAAAAAATATTTAGTTGATCACTGCCAGCATTATAGTAAAAAGAGTCTTAACATATACCACTTGAGTGCATGTCTATATGTGAGATATTCCTCATTTTAAAAAGTTAATGTTTCTTGCCCTTCCCACCTTCCCCATTGAAGACTCTATTGTACTTTTTAACACTCATCGTCAGCAAGGTGCAAGTAGGTATCGCACATTTTGCCCATTTGTTCTGTACAGTGGAGATGAAGAGTTGAGAGGTATGCTTCTGTCACCGACACAGTCACATTGCCCTCCACCTGTCATAAAAATAATATGGGGGGCTACTTCAGCTTCAGGCATGTTTGCACCTATATCTGAATGTAATGTCAAACAATAAATGGGGTCACTGCCACCCAATCCCAACCCCATGGAGCACTTGCTGTGAAGCTGATGCATTTCTTTCTGTAGGGGCAGGGCATAAACAAAAAGGAAGGAGAGCAGTTTTATTTTACTTCAGGCAGACAAGCACCGCAGCACACATTTTTTACTGCATTTCTTTGTCTGCCTGGAAACACAGTATAAAAAATTTAAATAAATAAATAAAAATGTGCCCCTATTTAAAGCAGACTGCATAGTGCCAAAGGTGATTGCCTAGTTCCCCTATGCCTTGATGACAGGAATAGAGAGAAACCAGATGAATAAAAAGATGCAAATAGAGACTAAAGGGAAAATAGTGGAACAGGTTAACAGCTGCAAGTATCTGGGAGGGGTGGTTGAAGAGAAATGAAGTTGAAATGAGGAGGTTAAAGCTAGAAAAAGAGAGAGACTATGGCCGCTTCCATCACTTTGCCATTTTTGGCACTGTAGTGTGATCTCAGAGTTGGTATATTTAAGTAGGGGAGTGTGGGGGCGAAGCCCTCCACTTAAAATAGTGTTTAGTGTGTTTTTTTTTTGTTTTTTTTTTGGGAACAGCAAATTTTTCCCTGGGAAAAAAATTTGCAGTAATGGCTGTCCATTCTTTTTTGTTTTCATTCTTTTGTGGTCGATATAACAGCGTTCGATCTTTTGATCTTTTGCTGTTATAACATAGACCCTTTTTTCAGACTTGCAGAGCTAGTTAGCAGCTGTAATTTGTAATTAGAAAGCATATTGAGAGGGCACACCTGACATAATGGAGAGCATACAACAGAAATGCCTGAGTGAGACAACTAAAAGTACAAGATAAGCTACTTGTATTAACATCTACTACGGAAAATGGAAAAATTGCACACTAGCTAAATCCTTTTGTTGAAGTAATAGATAAAGTGATGTAAACTATAATGTAAGAGAGCTAAAAAAAGGAATCCAGACCAGTTATAATTTATAAATTTTCTGAAATCATAGAAATAAATTTCTGCTGAAGTGTCTGCTGTAAGTATGCTTTCAGGATAAATTAGGGTTCCAGCAGCAGCATGTGCTTAAGTTAGAATAGGGGAGACATTATCCGTGTGTCAAAAACAGGCAGTAAACAAATTTGTACTCTAAATTAAGACAAGGATGTATTCTCAGAGATGCCTAGTAAAACCAGCTTAATTCAGCACAACAGTGAAACTGTACCTGGGAAGAAACTGCACTTCAAACTATATTAAATACCAGAGTCTCCCCATCAAGCAGAGATGAAGAAGGAAAAGAATTCTACTCTTGCGATTTTAAAGGAACAGTTTCATTTTGATAGTACCCAAACCTGATGGGTGTACAAGATTTCTGTAACACTCTAAGAAGCTAAACCACGTCTAAATTTTAAGAAGCTAAACCACTTGTCTAAATTTTATTTGCATCCTACTTCCTGAGTGGGTGAACTGGCTGAGAAAGTGGGCAAGGTTAGGCCTACATTTTAACCAAGGCTATTAGCAAAGCTTCTATTTAAATCCTGCTTAAATATTTCAAATTGCACTTATTCTGACCCGTGTGGTAATATTTTTTGTACTTCTCTGCTTTTTGTCCATGGTTTAGCTGAAAAAGCTATCTGTTTGCACTTTTTTAGTTTATGCTGGGACCTTAATCATTTCCAGTTGTGTGAATATTGTGCGTTACTAAAAGATTTTAGCCTTGGTTATACATTATGCTGCACTTCTATTTTTAAAAGTATAATTACCTCATTTAGTCAATTATTACAGCATTACTGGTAAATGTCTGCATAGTCAGGTGCCTTTGCCTGTGGCAGGACTGCAGTGGTGGCAGTATTGTCAATTCTACTCCAGGACTTGTGCTTCAGTACTTTTACCTGCTTAATGTTGCATTCCAGTAGTGTGCTGCCTTAGTCTGTGGTAGGATTGCAGTAGTGACAATACTGAGAATTCAACTCCAGGATTTGTGCTTCAGTACTTTTTATAGCTGTATATATCTGCTTAAATTGCGTTCCAATGCCTTTTGGCGCACCTTGATACTGTTTTTCCACTGTTCTTTGAGCCTGCCCCACCTTCCACACAGAGATTAATCTAAAAGTTTCTGAAATTTTAACCACAGGACTAGAGCTGTAGTTTGAATTTTTCCCCAAGCCCCTGCCCTTCTGTTAACGTGGTTTTAAAAGGCCGTGTGTCTGGCTTCTGCTCCTTATGGTGATCTGCTTTTGTCATTCTATCCCTTCTTTCATTGCTGTTGTCAGTCATGTAACATATATAAGATATTCCCAGCCACTGTTTTCCATATATCCATAATACTGAGTGCCCCCAGCAAACCAGTATTGCACCTGAGTCCTCCCTTACTACAAATTGTCTCCAGCACATTAAATAGTACTGCTATCAAATCATAGCACAATCTAACCTAGTCTAGTGCCAAGCTCCAGAGATCACCCAAGAAGACCTCGGTATAACCCAGTCCATGACCTACAGTAGCCCACCCAAATACAGGTATGGACAACATGGATATGCAGTTCCCAAATGTTTCCATACCAGGTTGGTAGATATGTGCATCCTGAGACAATGTAGCAATTATGAAATAAATGGATGAATGTATTTTTAAGTATTAGTCAAAATGTATACATCTCACTTTTCAGATGCAATTTCAACCTGTAAATACAACTTTATGACACTACTGATATTTACACTTATGGTTTTATCAAAAAAGCATGCTAGTTGACAATTTTATTTATTTTATTTATTTGACATTTGTTTGTCGGGGTGGTCTGACTGGGTCTGCAGAACCTGTTTTTAGCAGAGGCCCGGGGTGAAAAGCTCCACATACAGTACAATACAAATACAGTATAATCCAATACAATAAAAAATTACATTAGAAATACTATACAAAAAATAAGTTGAAAGAACAAACTGCTACAAGATGTTGAAATATATTACTATACATCTAGACAATTCTATACAGTTAAAATACTACAGACAATAATAGTCACTCTCACCATACATGATGTAGACATTGTCCAAAATAGTAGTACATAGGTAGTGCATTGTGTGACATTGACTGTAATAGTACAAGCAAAACAGAATGTTAATTTCAGTTAGGAAAATAGCAGCCAGAAAGTTAATGATGCAAACATATAGTGAGAGAGAGTTAAGAAGAATAGAAGCAATAAAGCCTGAGCAGTAGCTTAATGATATGGTATAGAAGCAGAGAAGGAGTTAGAAGAGCCTTAGGATCTTGCAGTCTGTGAGGGATTGAAATGTGACAGAAAGAGGAAGACCTGAGCATTAGGCAGGCTTTATGCAGGAGCAGGGACATGCATTTTTGAAATGATTTTTTAAAGAGGCTTTGAAAGGGTTATTGCAGGCATAGATCTGGTAGCTAGAGGTAGTGGATTCCAAAGTATAGAGACAGAGTATGAATACAGAGAGTGACCAGGTTTTCTTGTGGGTTTTGAGATAGCTAAGAGATTTTTGTCTTCTGATCGTAGGGATCGATTTGGTGTGTAAGGTGTGACTAGACTGGTTAGTGCAGGGCAGGCAGTAGACTTGAAAATAAGGTTGTGTAAGGTAGATAGCTGGCAAGTTGGATGGGGAATTCAAGCCAATTTAATTCTAGGAGTGGTTTACAGTGGTGTGTGTATGATGTTTAGAGTTTGTGGCAAACTTTGCAACTTTGTTGTAGCACTGTTTCAACTTGCTTAGGGTAGCATTTTGTAAGTTAATTAAGATAAGGGCACCATAAAATGTTTTTTGCAAGGGTAGTTTTGGTTCCTGCAGTAAAGAAATGTTTGTTTCTATATAAGAGTCCCAGGTTTTGATGAGTTTTCTCTATATTTTGCTGTATATGGGGTCAAATGAAAGTTTATTGTCAATGATAACACCTAGAAGTTTGGTTTCCTGATCTATTTCAATGACAGTGTTGTTAGATACAAGGATGTTGAAATGATCAGTGACAGGGGAGGTATTTTGGGGATGAAAGAGTACTAGTTTTGTCTTCTTTGGATTAAGAAAGAGTTGGACATTTCTTAGCCAGGATTCGACTGCAGTAAAGGACTGTTGAGTTTTTGACAGTAGTTCTGGTAGTGATTGAGCAGTGCAGATTATAGTAGAATCATCAGCTTACTGAATGAGGGTCCCAGGGTGAGAGGCAGTGTAAAGGTTGTTTGTGAAAATGTTGAAGAGTAGGGGTCCTAGGATGGAACCTTGGGGAACTCCAGTAGGGTTGTGGAGGAAGGGTGAGAGTTCATTGGACCATTTCACTGCTTGTTTACGATCCTTGAGGTAGCTCTGAAACAATTTTACTGTGTTATGTGAGAAGCCTTGCTTAGACAGTGTGTTCAAAAGTAAGGGGTGAGACACTGTGTCAAAGACCTTGGAGAGATCAAGGAATACTGATGCTGTATAGCATCCTACATCTCTGGCCTTGTTCATGGTGTCTGTAAAAGATAATAGGGCTGTAGCTGTGTTATGTCTAGGTTTGAAGCCATGTTGGGTTTTGGTTAAAAGGTTGTTTTGCAATAGATATTGCATTACCTGCTGATGGATACCTCTCTTGAGAATTTTGGATATGGGTGACAAGATGGATATAGGATTAAAATTAGATGGATCAAAATAGTTGCCTCCTTTGTGGATGGGGGTGATATGAGATTGCTTCCATATGGTAGAATCGGATGAAGACCTATTTATAAGGATACTGATTGGGTAGGCGACGGAGTTAGCAGTCATTTTGAGGTAGTATGGGGGGAGATAATCAGCTGAGGTAGAGCAGGGTTTTAGTTTTTGTAGCAGTTTCTTAATGGTGCCAGTGGGTATGGGCTCAAATGAAAATTTATTTATTTTTATTTTTTATTTTACATTTGTTGACCGGGATGGTCTAACTGGATGCATGTCCATTTTCAGTAGAGTCCTGGGCAGATAAGTTCCAGGACGTTACATTAGTACAACTATTCAAGTAAAGGTTAATTTATATAGATACAAACTTAAAGTTTCTACAGTTCAAAAATTTACACAGTTTCAGCATAAATTTAGGTAACAAGTTGTGGTACAGATACATAGTTAAAGCTTTAGCAATTGCAAAAAAAAAAACAACTTGCGCAGTTTGTACAGAAATTGTTGGAAGCATTAGATGGGGTAGTTTTTTTACTGTATTTACAAAGACTTGGCTATACAAGTTAAATTAGCTGTAAAGGGTAAGATATGTCTTTATAAAGGATAGGTAATTAGGTGGATACTGACAAAAGGCAGATATAAGGTCTAAAGCAAGAGAGAAAAGGGAGCAGATAGGATTAGTCTGGATTTGTACAGGGACATACCCAGTGGGTTTTCATAGGTTCATAGGTTCATAGGTAGATACTAGGCTATCTGCCCTAGGGCATTTATAAGCCTAGCCAGAGTGTATTTGGCTTCCGCCTCCCTATTAGATTAGCCTACTGTGCCTCTGTAAAGTAGGTCACAGAAGGTACCCTTTTAAGATTAGTTTATTGTGCCTCTGTAGCAGGGACACAGGAGAGATCCCAGGGGTGAATTTGTGATTTCCCATCCACGCGTCCAGATTTTGCTTGAAGAGGGTCAGCAAGGGGCTATGTCTAACATGAATTGGGATTCTATTCCAGAGTGAGGGGAGCCTCTGGGAAATGAATCTGTCCCTCTAGCATGTCCTATTTATTTTTGTGCTGAGGTTTAGATCCCTGGAGCGTGTAGCTCTAAGGGACTTGGAGTTTTTGAGGTGGAGCATGTCCATTAATTCTGGGTTTGACATGGCTTTATACGTCAGGCATAGATCGCCTCTGAGTAGGTGGTAAGCAAATGAGTAGAGCTGGAGTTTCTTTAGTCGAGCTGCATAGGACATCTGTTTGTAGCCCATGATCCTCTTGGTGAGATACTTTTGGGGTCTCTCCAGTTGCTGCAGGTGTTGGATAAGGTACATCCCAAAAGGGGCATTGTATTCAATTATGGGCCTGATGAGTGATGAGTAGAGGGGCACAATGACCTCTCTTGATCTAGATGTGAACCCTTTTGTGATAAGGTGGGCTATATAGAAGGTCTTTCTAACCACTTTGGCAACATGATTATCAAAGGAGAGATTACTATCTACGTTGGTCCCCAAATCTCTAATTACTTCTTCTGTACTTAATGGATTACCACCTATGTGGTAATTTGTGGGCACCTTGTTTTTCCCAAAGGGAATGACTATGCACTTTTTAGCATTTAGCTTGAGGCCGTGCCTCTAGCAGCAATCATCCATCTCTTGTTCAGATAGAGTTTCATATTTTGCTTAAAAAGTGAAAAAGAGGACAGTGATGTAAGTTGTTGAGGTAGTTGGTTCCACTTTTTTTCCCACTGCATTAGAGAACAAGGCATCTCCTGCCATGTTATTAGATTTACATGTTGATAGAAATAGTTTATTAGATGATCGCAATGTTTTGAGGTTTGTATATTGGGTAATGAGGCTGGAAAGAATTGGGGTATTTGTGGGTTGGTAGAGGGTCTTGTGGGCAATGGTGAGTTGGTTATAGTGAATCTGATTCTGGAGCTCTAGCCAGCCTAATTGTTTCAGGTTATAGCAGTGATGGGTCCTGAATGGAGAAGCAGTGGCAAATCTGGCAATGTTATTATATGAGTTGGTCAGCTTGTTCGGGTTATATTTTGACAGGTTTGTATATATGGAAGAAGCATAGAGAAGTGTGGAGATAAGGTGGGATTGGGCAATAGTGGTTCTAGCTAGTGGGGAGAGAAAGGGTTTAATCCTGTAAAGAGATCCTACTTTCTTGTTAACAGTTTTTATGGTATTGTTGATGTAGGTATCAAAGTTCAGGTTGTTATCAATAGTAAGTAACCCCTAAAAGTTTAGTTGTTACATCAGGAGATATGAGTATGCCATTGTTGGATGAGATTGAGAAATTGAGTGGGAGTGACTTCCTGGTAGGAGTAAAGAGCAATAGTTTTTTTTTTTTTTTTAGGGTTCAAGAGGAGGCAGCATTGTAGAAACAAGTTCTCTGTTATACTAAACATTTTTTGGGTTAGAGTCTGTAGTTGGGATTGAGATTTAGCTGAGCAGATTATTGTTGAATCGTCTGCATATTGTATACAGTTAGCTTGGGAAATAGCTCAGTTTAGGTCATTGATAAATATTGAGAAAAGGAGGGGGGCTAATATAGAGCCCTGGGGAACACCTAAGGTAACAGGGAGATGGGATGATCGGTTGTTATCCCATAGGACAGCCTGTTGTCTATTGTCTAAGTAGGACTGGAACCATTTAGTAGCCATTATATTGAGAAAAAAGGGTTTTAGTATATCAATACGCAGATCATGGTTGACCATGTCAAATGCCTTGGAAAGGTCGAAGAAAAGTGCCAAAGAGAAAACATTGTTATTATGGTTAGAATTGATGCAGTTGGTGAAGGATAAGAGAGCAGTAGTTGTGCTATGGAAGGGTCTGAAGCCATGCTGACACTTAGCTAGAAGATTATTCTGAAGTAGATGGTCTAGTAACTGTCTATGGATGCACTTTTCCATTATTTTTGCCAAGGGGGAGAGTAGTGCTATGGGTCGGTAGTTAGAATATTCTATGGAATTTTCCCCTTTGTGTAGGGGAATAATGTGGGAGATTGTCATACAAAATGGGGTTTGTATGACATTTTGTTGAATAGGGGAGTTAATTATGACAAGGTTAGAAGTAACTGATGGCCTGGGATTGGTGTCTGAATAGGGTGAAGGGTAGGGGGCCAGCATTAGGGGTGATGGGTAATAAGACCAAAATTAATTTTATGAAGTGCTTGTTAAAGTTTTCAGCTATTTCTGATGGAGGGGTATCTGGTGATAGGGTGTGCTCTCCATTTCTTCCAGGGTTAAGTATTGAAGCTATGGAGTACCAAAATTTACTTGAGTTGATTTTATGCTGGAGTTGAAGTTGGGAATAATATGATTTCTTATCTCTGTTGATTAGTGTTGTCACTTTGTTACGTAGTGTTTTGAAATTAACATGATTTTGTTCATTTTTGTTTTGTTTCCAGGTTGACCAGGCTGGGTCCCTTTGCTTCATCAGGCGTTTACATTCCTTAGAGAGCCATGGTGCTTCATCAGGTGTTTACATTCCTTAGAGAGCCATGGAGCGGAGTTATTTTTGATTCTTTTCATACGAATGGGAGCTGGGGTATTAAGTATGTGAAGGAAGGTGTTATTAAAGTATAATATAGCATCATTAAGGGGTAGTTGTTTAAGGGGTGTCCAGTCTATTTCCTGTAGGAGATTGTTGAATTTATGGCAACAAAAATTAGTTGGAGTTCCTAACCGATTTTATAGTGTGTACTCTTAGACATTGGAAGTTTGTTCTAAGGGAATAAGCTGGTAGATGATCACTCAGGGAGTTAGACAGCGTACCAGAAGAGAGGTAATTGACAGGGTGGGATACTAGAATCTAGTCTAAGGTGGATTGGCAGGTAAGATCTCTTTTGTATCTTGTTGGAGCATTGATAAGCTGAGAAAAAACATACAGATTTATATTATTTGTGGGGGAGTCAGAAGCTATGGTTTGCCAATCTATTTTTATGTTTCCTAAGATTATTGTTTCAAGTTTTATTGTTTGGGATGTCCGGGATAAAATATTTTCCAACACTGGTATATTGTTACCTGGTGAGATATATATTACTATTATGCAAATAATTTTTGATATATTGAGGTTCAAAAAGGAGATTAGTACCTCAGCATTGG